>NC_133112.1:14492524-14792524 GCF_022965805.1 Primulina eburnea | reverse complement strand
CAACCCACAGCCCCTTGCACATAATAATATGAAACGTGAACAACCATCACAATAATGCAATAATTTCATGGAAAATCGAAAGGTTCTTCATGTACTAGGATAGATCTAAACTTTTCATGCATAAATACAACCACCAGCATATAAAACGTGTGTGATGCGTAAATAAGTGATACAATGCGTGCCTTATGGTGTTTGACGAACAAAAACGAGAAAATGGAAGCTCCCTTTGTAAGGACAAGAGGCCACCGACAGTTTTTTAATGAAGAACAGCCCTGAACTCGAGAGAGGAGGCAGCTGGGGTAGGGGTGTCGTCTGTTGAATATTAGGTTTAGGTGTAAACAATACTTAGTAGTTTAATTATATAGGTAATGAAACATCCTTCCCTTTTTATTGCTTTAAAAGTACTAGAAATTTTTTTTTTAAACCACACATAGTATTCGACCGAACCATAAAATTTTAATAAAATATTTTTGACATCATTTTAGAATAAACAACCAACTAACATTTTTCTAAATCTAAAAATAACATCTGAAAGGTATAGCTCATACTATAACCTCTCAAAACCACTCATAATCATGATAAAAGTCATAAAATCTTTTAACATAAATCATAACATATATGCGGAAACTAGCGTCGGTCCTCGGGTCATGTGCACCTTCAGTCCAGTCGGATCATGACTCTAACATGTCCCAAATTTGGACGTAAAATTTCTCGTTTTTGACATTTTCTCTTGTTTTCATGACTCTAACATGTCCCAAATAATTATTTAAGCTTACATGAATTTTCTCATATTTTTATTTAGATTACATGTTAGACTTTTTCAATTATCTTTTCTTAATTGTTTTAACGGTGTTTTAATCCCGAAAAAATACCAAACTTTAATTTAATCCAACTCTCGATTGTCGTGAGTTTATCCCGAGCCATATCGAACCAAAACATTCCCAACATGTTAAATTATCCTACTGGACTCTAACTTTACTCAGAAACCAACCCAAAAACGAAAAACGACGGCTGGAAGTCCCTACGTGTTACGGCCGAGGACTCCTAGTGGTGTAGGACTCTAAGTTTTGCTCCCCAACCTATGAACCAGCGAGCCCAGCCCTTGTACTACCTCTCGTGCACCCTCCTAGGACTCTAATGCATCGACTCAACACGGTCTTTGAACCCCACACCGTGCGCCCTGCCCTGCACAAGCGACGCAACCCTACGCGCTGTGCATGCTTCTCACGGGTAGAGTCCTAGCATGGCTAGGACTCTTCCGCCCGCCCCTAGCTCGAGTCCTAGCCTGGCTAGGACTCTGCCCTTGACCCTTACCAGCCCCTAACCAAGCCCTGGCCCCAGCCTAAGCCTCCCTTGACCACTGAAGCAATCGACTCGATCACTACATGCATATGACAACACTTTCGGTGCCAAGCTTTCTGATTGTTTCTCTTCGGTTGATGAGTGGGGTGCATAAAGTGGGACTCTATTTCATATATAAACCCTATCAGTTCATTGATCATGGCCATGGCAGCCCCTTCACATGATTAAACAGATTTCATGCAATAAAATTTCATAGAACCGATGGATAATCATGCAACAATTCGGTTTTCTGAAAATAATTCAAGGGCTTCATGCATCCAGCAATTTAAATAAATAATATGACATGATGGATGAGAAAATGAGATTAAGGTGTGCCTTTGCGTTTTAAACGCTCGGATTATCGTTGACGACGAAGAACGGAGCGAAACGAAGACGTTGGCTAGCTTTTCCTTGAACCCTTTGAAAAGTCCTCCTCCAAGTGGTGTGTGTGTGCCGTGAGAGAGGAGATTGAGGGAGAGTTTTATTTGATTGAATTTTCAGAAAAGTGGCCGAGATTCAAAATAGGGTCTAGGGAGATTTTTAACATATTATATAGTATTTAATTCACTAATTAAGGCTTAGGCCTATTAAGCATAAGTTTTAGGCCCATTATTCTAAATTACGATTTAAATAAAATATATTAATAAAGTTTTGGTAAAATAGTTTGTGAATTAAATAGCCGGGTTGCCAAAAAGTTCGTATTTTAGTTAAAAAAACCAACCCCGATAAAATTTACGTCACGGCGTATAAAATCACCTCAAAACCCTTTTTTTTTCAGAAATACTAAAAAGCATCATCCATATTTTAAATAATTAAAAACAACTACTTAAAAAAAACATTTTACAATTTTTCAGCCATCGGTCTCCGTTCCTCGATCGCAACTCGAATAACCTTTAAAAATACATTTTTATGCAACCATATAGAAAATATATTTTTAAACATGCAAATATGCACAACATAATAAATTAATGCGATTAAAACATTTAATTAAAATACAAAAGAATTTAATAATGCATGCACGTGGTTTGTGTGGACTTTAAATTTTCGAGGCGTTACAATCTTCCCCCCTTAAATTGAATTTCGTCCTCGAAATTCGCCTATCCTTAATAGCCCAAAGTTTAGTCTTAGTTCTAGTATCCCAAAAATCCACGCTTCCGTGGCGCTATTCTGATAAATCTTAAGTTCTAAAAATGTCCTTACGTCTTCTTGATCCCAATTAAATTTTCCTTTTAAATCCTCACTTACGATTTGCAACTTAATAAAACCCATAATTACTTAGTGCTATTACTATTATAACCTCGAATTTCAAATTTTCTTACGATCCCCAATATTAAAAGATGGATAACCAAACTTATCATATATTATTTTCCTTAATTAATACCCAAAATGTTCGTCAACTTATCATATTTCAATCTTAAAATCCCAAATGCAACCACTAACGCTTAGATTTTCAAGCCTAACATCGATTCATCCTTAAAAACCCTTGATTCAAATTCCTTATAATACTAAAATCAAGATATCCCAAGGTTCCAATCATTCTTAAAAGTCTAAATCCTCAAAAATTCTTATCCTTAAAACCATTAAATTCTCACTTATTGCTAAACTAGTCCCCAAATTCCTTAATATTTGCAAAATAGATTCTTAATTTCTTGAAAAATTATCTTAATTAATCCTTAATTTCGAAAATCCTACAATTAACCTATAAGTTCTTGGCATTCTTAATTTCCTGCTACGAGTTTCCCATAACATGATTTCAAAAATTTTAAGCTTATTTTTCCCAAAATCAATTTCTATAACCAATCTTACCTTTCATCAAAACTTAAAATCCCAATTTATATATTTTCTTACTCCCAAGTTGTTACAAATCCTTAAATCATTATTCCTTACGTCTAATTCCCAAAAATTAATTCGACTAGTAACCTTGAATCATAAATATTTTCTTAGAAAATCTATGTGTCCCATAAGGAATTCATAATATTCACGATTAACTTATAGCCCAAAAATAGAACGTCAACACTAAAACCCAGATATCAAGATAGTCCAATTCACCCACAAAACCAACATGCGATGAATCAAATAATATTTTTTTTTATTTCATATTGTATCACGTATCGTAAACTATTAAACATGTGACGTAAACATATAATTCATGTACTTATGCAGGTAACATCAGAAAATCATATTGAATCACATAAAGCATGTAAAACTTACAAATTGAGGCATGACGACTGATCTTCCCGGCGCTGATGGTGGCACAACCCTTTACAGAACCATTGCTCTGATACCAACTGAAACGTCTTTCTCTTTTTATTGCTTTAAAAGTACTAGAATTTTTATTTTTTATTTTTTTTAAACCTCACATAGCATTCAGCCGAACCATAAAATTTTAATAAAATATTTTTGACATCATTTTAAAATAAACAACCAACTAACATTTTTCTAAATAAAAAAATAACATTTGAAAGGTATAGCCCATACTATAACCTCTCAAAACCACTCATAATCATGATAAAAGTCATAAAATCTTTTAACATAAATCATAACATATATGCGGAAACTAGCGTCGGTCCTCGGGTCATGTGCACCTTCAGCCCAGTCGGATCAACCATCAAGACCTCCATTAGCATTATCATGATAACCTGCATCCATCACACCTAGTGAGTCTAAAGACTCAACACACCATAATCTTTGTAACGAGTAATACGTAATACAATCAACATATAACGGTGAAAAATAGTTGTACTTAAAATATCGTTTTCATGAAGATGCATAAATTTAAACATAAACATTTTCATAAATATTTTCATGATGCATTTCATAAACATTAACCTTTTTCCTTTTTCCTCAACATGACATGACATAAAACATATTCATGATCATAAACATTTTCTTTATCTTTAATTGAATTCCGATCGTTAATTGTGACTTTCCTGACATGACATGACATGACGATGGATCCATCAACATAAAACCACAGTACTGGGCGGGGGGACATCAGCGACACTCTCACCGGTCAACTGAGCCTTGGCCTAACATGATCGAATAGAAATACGATCGTCGGGGCTCCCTCTGGGGCCTTCTCCCATAAATGGGCTCCCTCTGGGGCCTTCTCCCCTCATGACATTCTCATTCTTACCTCAAACCTCGTAACCTCAAAGCCTCATATTCGCAACAATGGAAACACGATCGTCGGGCTCCCACTGGGACCATAACCCTCACGACGTCGCCATTATTAACGAATTAGTCACAATCACTTCACTTCCTTCAACATTTTTCATTCACATCACTTTATAAAAATCATGAATAACATAACATTTTTCATTTTGAAACCAAGCATGCAACATGTATTTTAAATGTCTTCTTAAAATCGTAAAATCCCTTAGACATTTAAAAATCATACTTAAATCATGGGAAATTCATAAACATATAAAAATAATCATATTTGCATAAAAACAGCATTTCGGGCACTGCCATGACCTTTACTAATTTCTAGGTGTAAAATGATCGTTTTACCCCTGGACGTAAAATTTCTCGTTTTTGACATTTTCTCTTGATTTCATGACTCTAACATGTCCCAAATAATTATTTAAGCTTACATGAATTTTCTCATATTTTTATTTAGATTAAATGTTAGACTTTTTCAATTATCTTTTCTTAATTGTTTTAACGGTGTTTTAATCCCGAAAAAATACCAAACTTTAATATAAAAATCCTAAATTATAAATTTAGTCTTTTTATATTATTTTAGCCCTTATGGACCACGACTCGACCCCCGTGAGCCGTTTTCCAAATTTTCTTTATTTCAAAAACCCTAATTGACACCTAAACTTCGACCCCGAGCCAACTCTCGATTTTCACGAGTTCATCCCGAGCCATATCGAACCAAAACTTGCCCAACATGTTAAATTAGCCTACTGGACTCTAACGTTACTCAGAAACCAACCCAAAAACGAAAAACGACGGCTGGAAGTCCCTACGTGTTACGGCCGAGGACTCCTAGTGGTGTAGGACTCTAAGTTTTGCTCCCCAACCTATGAACCAGCGAGCCCAGCCCTTGTACTACCTCTCGTGCACCCTCCTAGGACTCTAATGCATCGACTCAACACGGTCTTTGAACCCCAGACCGTGCGCCCTGCCCTGCACGAGCGACGCAACCCTACGCGCTGTGCATGCTTCTCGCGGGTAGAGTCCTAGCATGGCTAGGACTCTTCCGCCCGCCCCTAGCTCGAGTCCTAGCCTGGCTAGGACTCTGCCCTTGACCCTTACCAGCCCTTAACCAAGCCCTGGCCCCAGCCTAAGCCTCGCTTGACCACTGAAGCAATCGACTCGATCACTACATGCATATGACAGCACTTTCGGTGCCAAGCTTTCTGATTGTTTCTCTTCAGTTGATGAGTGGGGTGCATAAAGTGGGACTCTATTTCATATATAAACCCTATCAGTTCATTGATCATGGCCATGGCAGCCCCTTCACATGATTAAACAGATTTCATGCAATAAAATTTCATAGAACCGATGGATAATCATGCAACAATTCGGTTTTCTGAAAATAATTCAAGGGCTTCATGCATCCAGAAATTTAAATAAATAATATGACATGATGGATGAGAAAAGGAGATTAAGGTGTGCCTTTGCGTTTTAAACGCTCGGATTATCATTGACGACGAAGAACGGAGCGAAACGAAGACATTGGCTAGCTTTTCCTTGAACCCTTTGAAAAGTCCTCCTCCAAGTGGTGTGTGTGTGCCGTGAGAGAGGTGATTGAGGGAGAGTTTTATTTGATTGAATTTTCAGAAAAGTGGCCGAGACTTCAAAATAGGGTTTAGGGAGATTTTTAACATATTATTTAGTATTTAATTCACTAATTAAGGCTTAGGCCTATTAAGCATAAGTTTTAGGCCCATTAGTCTAAATTAGGATTTAAATAAAATATATTAATAAAGTTTTGGTAAAATAGTTTTTGAATTAAATAGCCGGATTGCCAAAAAGTTCATATTTTAGTTAAAAAAACCAACCCCGATAAAATTTACGTCCCGGCGTATAAAATCACCTCAAAACCCTTTTTTTTCAGAAATACTAAAAAGCATCACCCATATTTTAAATAATTAAAACAACTACTTAAAAAAAACATTTTACAATTTTTCAGCCATCGGTCTCCGTTCCTCGATCGCAACTCGAATAACCTTTAAAAATATATTTTTATGCAACCATATAGAAAATATATTTTTAAACATGCAAATATGCACAACATAATAAATTAATGGGATTAAAACATTTAATTAAAATACAAAAGAATTTAATAATGCATGCACGTGGTTTGCGTGGACTTTAAATTTTCGGGGCGTTACAGGTAATATTAGTTTGTGGGCCATAATTTGCATTTTAAAAGTTTTAAAAGGGTTTTAAGCCCAACAAGCTTAAAAGTAAGCCCATTAAATCAAAACGCACTCCGGAAGCTATTTCGTGTTGGAAAGATTTTGAAAATATTAGCCGAACTATTAAAAAATTCCCCGATTCGATAAAATTTGCGTACCGTTAAAAATTAAAATCATGCGGGTAAAAATACCCAAAAATTCCCATTTTCGAAAAATACACTTAAAAATGCATTAAGTTAATTTATAAAAATAAATCGTATAATAAAATAATTTTCCTGAAAATTCTCCGGTCTCCGATCCTCGTTCGAGCGTGAAATGCACCTAAAAACCCTAATGCGTGAACTTTTAAAATTTCATGAATTAAATCATATCATGTATGAATTATGCATAAAATGCATAAAAATAATTAAAAACAATTTAATAAAATGAACAAGCATTTAATGCTTTAAAACATTTTAATAAAATACCAAATAAATTTAATAACTTGCATGCATGTGGTTCACATGGACCTTCAGATTTTCGGGACGTTACAACGCGCATACAGTTTTATGATTCAGGTGTTTCGTAGCTTGGGTTCTGGTGGCTGGGCTGGTCTAGGCTGGGTCTGGGCATGGTCCAGGGAGGGTTAGGGTCGTGTGGGCTCGGTGGTGGCTCGGCTGGAAGGGTCCTAGACTAGATAGGAGTCCTTTTGCACCATGGAGACTCACGCACTGCACATGTAGAATCCAGGACAAGTTTCAGGTGAGTTTGAGCGAGTTTGGGTTATGTTATTGGGGCTGGGCTTGGTTAGGAGGGTGCCTAGGTGGTTGGCTAGAGTTTGGCTCAAGGTGGCTCGGGCGTGGCTCGAGTAATTTGAGAGATGGATCGGTGTGTTCGTCTATGTGTCAATTTCAAAATTTTAAGGAAAAAATTTCGAACCATGGGTCCAATGGGGTGGCTCATGATTTGGAAGGTTAGAATAAATACTAAAAATGTTATGTTTAAAATTTGGGATCAAAATAATGAGATTTGGAATTATCCGGGATTTAGTCGCCACACAAAATGTTAATTAAAAAATTAATTGAAAAGCCTAGTTTTAAGCTTTATAAAATTATGAAAAAATTATTTTTAAGCTTAAAAAATTATTTAGAATAATCTCATGCCATTAAAAGTGAGAAAAAGATAAATTCATGAATTTTTACGTTCAGGGCAAGACAGTAATTTTATGCTTAGGAAAATACGAAATCGCCTGGAAGCATCCCGAAGGATCATAACACAAGTTAAATGATATTATATGATTTAAAATGATGATTTTGATGATAATATGTATTTTTACGATTTATGGTAAAGCTGTGCAATTTATACTGTTTAAAATGCTAATTTTGGAAAGCTGTCTTATTTTATGATTTTTTAAAAAAAGGAAAAATATTTTGAGAGATGTGAAATGACTGTGACAAAAGATATGATATATGATATATGATTTTTTGGGGATAACGTGAGGTCCAAGGCCCCAGAGGGAGCCCATATACGGGCCAAGGCCTCAGAGAGATCCCCGTGTATGGGAAAAGGTTCCAGGGGGACCCCAACAATCGTATTTCCACGGTGGATCCTGGTGCACACCCCCATGGACCATGTGGAGCTAAGACTGCAGCCGATCAAAGGATAAAAGCTAGTCACTTGGATCAAACTTCACCCAAAATGATATATGATTAAAATGATTTTATGATATATGATTAATGATGATGATTAAATCTATTTTTAAAATGATTTATTTATGCTCAAAACTAATTTTAAATGATTTTTGGAATGATTGATTTATGCTTAAAATTATTTTAAAATGATTTTATGATTTATGATTTAATTATGCTAAAATGATTTTAAATGCTTTATTTATGTCCAAAAGTTATTTTAAATAAAAATATGATTTTAATGCATGTGAATGTATATGTATTTTTTGTTATCCATGTTTAGAACGTGCTGAGTCTTTAGACTCACTAGGTTTGTATGATACATGATTTGATGATTTTTGGAAGCGGTGACGAATGAGTTGATCGAGTGCAGCAATACACACCCGATGGCCTTTATGTTTCCGCACTAGCTTATTAGATTAAGGATTTAAAGATTATATTAATGATTTTTATTAGAGATATTTTTATGCTTAATTTTATTTTTAGCCGATCTTTTTAAAGGTCGATTTAGGAATTTTGGTTTGTCGATGATTTAGGATTTTATTTTATGCACTTGAGATTTCATAATTTATTATGATTCATGATTATGTTAAATTATTTTATTAGAATTTATGATTTAAGATTATAAACAAAAAATAGAGGTCGTTTCGGTTGGTATCAGAGCCAAGGTTTTCTCCAAAGGTTGTGTACTGTCACTTCGAGAAGCTCAAAAAGTCACGCCTCAAGTATGTGGTTTTTACTACTTTATATGCTTAAAAAAATCTTTTAAATGTTTATATGATGCACGATATACATGTTAGTTGCATGCTGCATGAAAAATTTTAAATGCATGTTGGGTAGAGGAATTGATTGGGATATTGAAGAACTTAGAAGAATAGGGTACATGCACTACTTGAGCTGGATTTAGGAATCGACTTTGGGAATTTTTCGGTTAGAATTGCAATTCTCAAGATTTTGAGGACCGAATTGAAGAGTAAGATTTAAGTTTTAGGTTACGTTTGAGGTGGATAAGGGAATCTAAGCTTTGCAATCGTCAAGTCAAGGAAAATTTCGAGGACGAATTTCAATTTAAGAGGGGGAGAATTGTAACGTCCGAAAAATCAGTTCACGTAAACCACATACATGCAAAATTATTTTAATTACTTAATTGTTTTATTTAATTAATTTTAAATGCTAGCATGATATTTATGTATAATTGTATGATTAAATGATAATATGATATAAATACATGAAATTAAGGATTATACCCGAATATTCGATAATAGGCAGTGGAAATGAGACCGAGGACGACCAAGACAAGAATATGTATTTTATTTAAATAATGGCAAGACTTCCTAATATGATTTAAAAATGATATAATTTTCCTAAAAAAGTTGGAGTTCGAAATATTTTATGAGTCGAGCTCGATTTTTCCCGGGAAGCCGGGTTTGGGCAAACAAAGAGTTTTAAAAGGTCAAAAATATTATTTTATGGAAAATAATTTTAAAACTTTTATGTTTTAATTAATTAAGTGTTATTGAGCTCAATTTAATTCATTTGAGTAGGCCCAATTACCCTTAAGTTGTAAGCCCAAAACCAAATCCCATTTAACTTGCAAATTAAATTGTAAATAGGACTCCTAGGCTTTCATAACCTCACAATTCACTTCAATCAGCCGAAAATTCACTCCCACACACATACAATTTTTGAAATTAAGGGAAGGAGAAAAGTCTAGGAGTTTTTGTGGGTCCCCGGGTCCGATATCTAATACTAATAATTATAATTGTAACAAACCAAATGATTTAATAAAATACATAATTTGTTGTTCACAAACTGACATAAACATCATCAAAATAATTTAAAGGTCTCAAATATTTGAAATATAATTTTTCAACATGCCAAAAATAAAGTTGTGAACCAAAGAAATCCAAACATCATCCAATGCTCCTAAGATCCGAGAATCCCACTCTAACTCGTATCTCCTCGCCTGGATTTGGACTCTGGCATACCAAGCCTCGCCTCACCTACCGTCAAGCACATGAAAACAAGAGGTACCGGACATGCCGGTGAGTATAAACCCAGTATGATACAATCAATCACAAATGAGAGTTAAAATTTCAAAATAGTTCATATAAATTCATAAAGATGCAAGATAATGCAATGCATGATCAGAAGCTGTGGGCTATCAATAAATCTCAAGATCAAGTGAATCATATGATCATAGGGTACCCAAGGGAATAGAATCACCCAGCAACATCCACCTACTCATCCGCTCGGGGTGGATTGCTGTGTTCTACAATCCCAGGACTATGGTGCGCCTATAGAGAGTGTTCAGGCTATAGCAGCGACCTCCGCATACACTATGCCAACTCAACTATAGCCTCATGCGTCCAACAAATCAATAAATCAAGGCGACCTCCGCCATATCAAATCTGAATCAACAAGTGGCTCAATATGCAATGTCATGATGCAAATCAATATCATCATCTTGATATCATAATCAACTCATCTCAATACAACAATCATCATCAAATCACCAATAGTTCATCGATCCATAGAGTTTTCAATTTAAAATAAAAATGATACTTTTACCTCGTATGTATCGACCGTAACATACCTTTCAAATATTACCAAAAGAAGATCGAAATGCGTAGGTGAGAAGTCTTGAACCTTTGAATTCTACTATAACTCAAGGACTTTGATCATCTATCAAAACAGAGTAATTTCAGTTCAAAATTCATAATTAGTTCAATACTGCTTTGAATCAAGATCCGTAAATTTCTTAACCTTAATATGCCATAAAAACATTCATTGAATCATTTCATCAAACACATTGCATGCGTGCTAAAGAAATTAGCTCCTATACTTTGCCATTGTCTTCAATTCCATTTTATAACATTCATTACCATTTATACCATAACGTAAAGTCATAAACCATCACAACTACTACCACATTTTCAAAATTCGGGCATTACAATTCCTCCCATCTAAAAATAGATTTCGTCCTCGAAATCAATTATCTCTTTCAAGTCTAACATGTAATAATCAATACTTAAAATAAAACCGAGAATAGAAGCGTACTTCATTTGAATAACTCTTGATATTTTTGTCTCATTTTATCTTCTAATTCCCAAGTTGCCTCTTCGACACCATGTCTATTCCACTGTACTTTAATCAACGGTATCAATTTATTTCTGAGTTGCTTATCTTTTCTGTCTAGAATTTGAATCGGTCTCTCAATATAGCTCAAAGTCTTGTCTAACTCAATCTCATCAGGTGGAAGCACATGAGATGGATCTGGATGATATTTCCTCAACATGGACACATGAAAAACATCATGAACACCTGATAATGCAGGAGGAAGAGCTAATCTATAAGCCAAATCACCAACACGTTCCAAAATCTCATACGGACCTATGAATCTCGGTGATAATTTACCCTTATTTCCAAATCTAACTGTACCACGGAAAGGAGATATTTTCAGAAAAACTCTGTCACCTTTCTCAAAAATCAACGGTCGTCTCCTGATGTTCGCATACTTAGCCTGTCTATCTTGAGCAGCTCTCACACGACTCTGAATCAATTTCACCTTCTCTGTCATATCTCTTATCATATCAGGTCCTATAATTGGTGCTTCAGATAAATCGTCCCAATACAGAGGAGATCGACACTTCCTGCCATATAATGCTTCAAATGGTGACATTCCAATGCTCACTTGATAACTGTTGTTATAAGAAAACTCGACAAGTGGTAACAAATCATGCCAACCAATATCAAAATCCATCACTACAGCTCTCGGCATGTCCTCTAATGTCTGTATAGTACGTTCTGACTGTCCGTCTGTCTGAGGATGATATGTTGTACTCAAATGCAAACGAGTACCAAGGGCCTCTTGTAAACTCTGCCAAAAATGAGAAGAAAATCTGGGATCACGATCTGATACAATGGACGTAGGTACACCATGCAATCTCAAAACTTCTCTGATGTATAATTTGGCCATCTGATCATGCCTATATGTCATCTGATAAGGAATGAAACATGAAGACTTGGTTATTCTGTCAACGATAACCCAAATTGCATCGCAACCCCTCGCGACCTCGGCAATTTCGTGACAAAGTCCATGGTAATATGGTCCCACTTCCATTCTGGAACCTTAAGGCTATGCAAAAGACCTCCTGGTCGCTTTCTTTCTGCTTTTACTTGTTGAAAATTCAAACAACGAGATACAAATTCTGCTATGTCAGATTTCATTCTTTTCCACCAAAATTGTTTCTTCAAATCATTGTACATCTTTTTACTTCCAGGGTGTACACTGAACTTACTGCAATGAGCATCACGCAAAATCTGCATCCTCAACTCTGAAATATTAGGAACTACAATACGATCATTCACAAACAAAATACCCTCATTATTGACCTGAAATTCTGATCGATGTCCTGATTTGACAAGTTCAACTGATTTCTGAATACTTTAATCTAATCTTTGGGCCTCTTTAATTTTAACAAACAACTCGGGTTCTGCCTGAATCATAAATACTCTTACAGGTTGAGTATTTTCCACAAAATCCAAACCAGAAAGACAACATTCTTCTACTAGATCAGATACACTGCTAGTGATCAAAGACATATTACATACTTTTCTGCTCAAAGCATCGGCTGCTGCATTAGACTTTCCTGGATAATATTTTATTTCACAATCATAGTCTTTCAACAAGTCTAACCAACGCCTCTGTCTCATGTTCAGCTCAGCTTGTGAAAAGAGATATTTCAAACTCTTATGATCAGTGAATATCTCAAATTTCTCCCATACAAGTAGTGACGCCAAATCTTTAAGGCAAAAACCACTGCTGCTAGTTCCAAGTCATGCACCGGGTATCTAGACTCATGTGGCTTCAACTGTCGTGAAGCATATGCAACCACACGGCCATGCTGCATTAATACACAACCCAGTCCTTGATGTGAAGCATCCGTGTGCACTGTAAATCCTCCTACACCTGATGGAATAGTCAGAACAGGATCACTAGTCAATCTCTTCTTAAGTTCAACAAAACTAGACTCGCATGCCTGTGACCAAATAAATGGTGCATTCTTTTGTGTCAGCTGGGTAATTGGCCTCGCAATCTGTGAGAATCCTTCAATAAATCTGCGATAATATCCTGCCAAACCCATAAAACTACGGACTTCAGGAACTGATGTCGGTCTAGACCAATAGATGAGTGCCTCAACTTTACTCGGATCAACTAATATACCAGCACTTGAAATCACATGTCCAAGAAAAATAACTCTATCCAACCAAAACTCGCATTTGGATAATTTAGCATACAACTTTTCAGTTCTCAAAATTTGCAAAACAGCTCTCAAATGCTCAGCATGCTCAAATTCAGATTTTGAATAAATTAGAATATCATCAATGAATATCACAACAAATTGATCTATATACCTTTGAAACACACGGTTCATCAAATCCATAATTACCGCAGGTTCATTGGTCAACCCAAAAGGCATTTCCAAAAATTCAAAATGCCCATACCTGGTACGAAAAGCAGTCTTAGGCACATCTGCATCTCTAACTCTTAACTGATGAAATCCGGATCTTAAATCAATCTTAGTGTATACTGAGGAACCCTGCAACTGGTCAAAGAGATCATCAATCCTTGGCAAAGGATACTTATTCTTTACTGTGGCTTTATTCAACTGTCTATAATCGACACAAAGCCTCATAGAACCGTCTTTCTTCTTCACAAATAAAACCGGAGCACCCCAAGGTGAAACACTTGGTCCTACATATCCTTTAGACAATATATCCTCAAGTTGTTCCTTTAGTTCCTTTAGTTCAATTGGCGCCATCCTATAAGGAGCTCTAGAAATAGGCTGTGTACCTGGCATCAACTCAATGTTGAACTCAATCTCTCGTACTGGAGGAAATCCTGAAATTTCATCTGGAAATACATCTGAAAATTCACTAACAATTTGAATATCTTCCAATTTAGGTACTGACCTTGAAATATCAATTGCATAAACCAAGAAACATTCTGCTCCTTTCTGCAACAAACGAGTCATGGACAAAACAGATACCAAAGGAATCTTAGCTCGAGAACCCTTACGATAGAATGTCCAATAATCTTTCATATCAGGCCTAAACTTAACAATCTTCTGAAAACAGTCTAAAGTAACCTTGTATCTTGTCAACATGTCAATGCCAACTATGCAGTCAAAATAAGACATCTCCAATACAATACAATCAATCTCAATGACATTATCCTCATAACGAAATTCACAACCACTTATCATTTTAGCTGACCTCATCACTTTGCCCAGTGGAGTAGAAATAGATAATGTAGATGATAATGGCATAGAATGCAACGAATGCAATGTGACAAAGTGCTCAACTATGAAAGTATGTGATGCACCAGTATCCATTAAAACATAAACAGGATAACCTGAGAGAAAACAATTACCTGAAATAACATTATCTGGAGCATTATGTGCCTCATCCTCAGTGAGTGCAAAAACTCGAGCCTGTTGTCGAGATGGCTGTCCTACTCTGTGGTTACCACTCTGTTTGTTATGATCTGACCAATTTGACAGCTGATAAGAATGAACTGTAGGGGTCTGGCGATTCTGGTGAGATGACTGTCTCGATGATCCCCCACTCTGAGATATATCACTGCCACGGTTCGGACACACTCGAGAATAGTGTCCCACCTGGTTATAAAAATGGCAAGCACTCGAGATTTCTCTACACTGATCGGTATAATGTCTACCACCACACTGACCACAAGTCGGGCCTGAATAACCAGTGCTCTGAACTGAACCAGACTGTCTCGATCCACTAGAACTCGAAAAATTACTGCCATGCCTATTAAATTGCTTCCCTCTAGCCTTGAACTGCCCTCTAATGTTTCCATTGTTACTGCCACTATTACCCTGTCTGAATTGCTGTCGGAACTGTGGTTGTTGGGGTCGTTGCGAATACTGAAAACCTCTCTGCCTAATGATTCCAATTTCAGGTCCCTTGGCTCGATCAAAAGCCTCAGCAAAAGTGTTAGGCCTTCCAGTATTAACCAGGGTAAAGATATCAGGATTAAGACCATTTATGAAGTGATCGGCCTTAGCTTCTTCATCGGATGCTACATGAGGAGCAAATCTCAGTAAATTCGAGAACTTAGCATCATAGTCCTCAATATTCAGATTTCCCTGCTTTAAATTTGCAAACTCAGCTCCCATATCTTTCCTGTAAGAGGTAGGAAAGAAACGCTGATAAAATTTAGATTTAAAAATATCCCAGGTAACAATCGTACCTCGACCCTCTAAAGCTTTCTTGGTCATTATCCACCAACTCTTAGCAACATCCAATAACTGATGAACAACTAATTTGATTCTACGATCATCTGGATACTCAAGAGACTCAAATAATTGATCTATATTCTTCAACCAGTTCTCACACTCTAATGCATTCTCGGTACCCTTCAACATCGGTGGGTGCAAAGAGTGAAATCTGGCTAACAGTATCTCCATCGGAGTCGGAGTTATATCCATCTGAGTATGAGTAGCACTGCCTTGATCTTGTGCCACTGGTAAATTCTGTCTATGTCTACCATGACCTCTACCTCGAGTTGCCATGTCTGATATACAATAGATCAAACACAGATAAAATCACAAAATCACAATCATCTCAACCTTGTATCAATCATCTATGGCTCTCGAGACTTAAAAATCTCAAAAATCTCGAATAAAGCTCAACAATATATTATCTCAATTTAAATCATGTATTTCACATCATAGCACAATGAAAATGCTAGCAAATAAATCACATGATCAAGCAATTCGAACTGACTCGATCTACCCTGTTCCCAAATATCTTACGCTCTGATACCACCTAATGTGGGTCCCCGGGTCCGATATCTAATACTAATAATTATAATTGTAACAAACCAAATGATTTAATAAAATACATAATTTGTTGTTCACAAACTGACATAAACATCATCAAAATAATTTAAAGGTCTCAAATATTTGAAATATAATTTTTCAACATGCCAAAAATAAAGTTGTGAACCAAAGAAATCCAAACATCATCCAATGCTCCTAAGACCCGAGAATCCCACTCTAACTCGTATCTCCTCGCCTGGATTTGGACTCTGGCATACCAAGCCTCGCCTCACCTACCGTCAAGCACATGAAAACAAGAGGTACCGGACATACCGGTGAGTATAAACCCAGTATGATACAATCAATCACAAATGAGAGTTAAAATTTCAAAATAGTTCATATAAATTCATAAAGATGCAAGATAATGCAATGCATGATCAGAAGCTGTGGGCTATCAATAAATCTCAAGATCAAGTGAATCATATGGTCATAGGGTACCCAAGGGAATAGAATCACCCAGCAACATCCACCTACTCATCCGCTCGGGGTGGATTGCTGTGTTCTACAATCCCAGGACTATGGTGCGCCTATAGAGAGTGTTCAGGCTATAGCAGCGACCTCCGCATACACTATGCCAACTCAACTATAGCCTCATGCGTCCAACAAATCAATAAATCAAGGCGACCTCCGCCATATCAAATCTGAATCAACAAGTGGCTCAATATGCAATGTCATGATGCAAATCAATATCATCATCTTGATATCATAATCAACTCATCTCAATACAACAATCATCATCAAATCACCAATAGTTCATCGATCCATAGAGTTTTCAATTTAAAATAAAAATGATACTTTTACCTCGTATGTTATCGACCGTAACATACCTTTCAAATATTACCAAAAGAAGATCGAAATGCGTAGGTGAGAAGTCTTGAACCTTTGAATTCTACTATAACTCAAGGACTTTGATCATCTATCAAAACAGAGTAATTTATGTTCAAAATTCATAATTAGTTCAATACTGCTTTGAATAAAGATCCGTAAATTTCTTAACCTTAATATGCCATAAAAACATTCATTGAATCATTTCATCAAACACATTGCATGCGTGCTAAAGAAATTAGCTTCTATACTTTGCCATTGTCTTCAATTCCATTTTATAACATTCATTACCATTTATACCATAACTTAAAGTCATAAACCATCACAACTACTACCACATTTTCAAAATTCGGGCATTACAGTTTTCGTCATCCGGTCGTCCAACGTCGCACCCTCGCCGAAGATCGTATATTCGAGCGTTATAAATGCAAAGACACATTTTCTAAACCCTTTCAACCATCATACAAATCATAATATGTGTGTTTTAATTGATTATGCATGAAAAATACTTGGGTTCGATAATTTTTACGGTAAATTGTTTATTTGTAAAAACGCGACAATTTTACGTTTATTTGAAAAATGTTTTGAATCCAACGAACTCACTGCCAATACATGATAAAAATATGATTTAATTTTGATTGAAACATGATAAAATCAATAGGAATTAGGCTGGAACCGTAGGACACAAGGGAAGAAAGAATAACCGTGAGTTGGGGTTGGCTTTGTGTGCATGCTATGGTTCAAGGGGCTCGATGGTTTGCATGGGGCCTTGGGACTCGACCAGGTCTGGGGGTTGGGTCCTAAGGGACGTGGGTCAGGGTCGGGGTCAGGGTCAGGAAGGGTCCTAGCATGGCTAGGACTCCTTGGTTGCAGCCTAGGAGGAGTCCTTTAAAGCAAGGACTCCTCGTGCGGTGGTGGAGTACAGCAGCTGTAACGTCCCGAAAATTTGGAAGTCCACGGGAACCACATGCATGTAACTTATTAAATTTTTTTGGTATTTTATTAAATTGTTTTAAAGCAGTAAATGCATGTTTATTTCATTAATTATGTGTTCAATTATTTTTGTGCATTTTATACATAATTCATGCATGATATAATTTAATTCGTGAAATTTATGCCTTAAGATTTCTAGATGCATTTCACGTTCGAACGAGGACCGGAGACCGGAGAATTTTCAGGAAAATTATTTTATTACACGATTTATTTTTATAAATTAATTTAAAAAAATTTTAAGTGTATTTCTCGAAAATGGGAATTTTTAACCGCATGATTTGAATTTTTAACGGTACGCAAATTTTATCAAATCGGGGGACTTTTTAACGGTTCGGCTAATATTTTCAAAATGTTTTCAACACGAAATATTTTTCAAGAGTGCGTTTGGATTTAATGGGCTTACTTTTAAGCTTGTTGGGCTTAAAACCCTCTTCAAACCCTTAATTATTATATTAAAGCCCATTAGTCATTTAATTAATCAACTAATTATTATTAAAGAAAACCATTGACTTCCCGTAACCCCCATGCTGCCGATACACGTTTTCTTTCCATTCAAAGTCCCTCCCCAATCGTTTTTCGACATTCAAACAGCTGAAGGCATCGGTGGTTCGCTTGTCCTTGCAAAGAGAATTTGTTAGAGTCTCCATTTGCATCGTTCTGCTTCTGCCACACAACAAGGAACGTTTGTATTATCTCTTACTGCATCATACATGTTTTTATATACTGGAGAGTGCATTCATGCATGAAAATTCTAATCTAGCTTAATTCATGAAGAATTTTCGGTTCTTACTTATGTTCTTGAACTTTCTTGAATGCAACTCATTAATTCCTTGATATTGTTGCAAGGGGACTGTCGTAGGTTGTAGGTAAGGGGCTGTATATGCTGTGTAATCTTGGGGTACTATGAGCTTCATAGTGTTTTTAAAATATGATAAAAAGTTGCGAAGATTTCGGTTTAGTTTCGGTTTGATTCGGGTTAAAACCGAGACCCCGGCCGAAGTTTTAAAACGAATTAGTTGTGTTATGGGCTCAAGTTTACGTCTAGGAATGCTTATAATTATGTTTTTGGGACATTTTAAGCAGTTTGGTAAGTTTCGGGTCAATTTTAGAAGTCCAGCGGTAAAACGATAATTTTCGGGTTTCCAGGGGCAAAATGGTCATTTTGCACCCCGGGGTGAGATTTTGGTCTTGGCAGTGCCCTGAGCACAAATATATGATATTTTAAATGTTTATGCATCGTTTTTATGATTTCTACTCAATTATGATAAATTCGTTGCATGTTTGGTTTAGAAGAAAAGTTACGCATACGCATGTTTTATCAAGTGATGAAAATGATGATATTTTTTTAAGGATGAGAATTGGTTGTGACTGACGATGTATATGTATACGATGACATGAGATATGATGAGATGAGGCCCGGGCTCAGTGGGCGGGTAATGCTGTCGTTGATGTCCCCCGCCGTCGGGTACCACAGTTTTTATAGATGGATCCATCGATAGAGCTGATACGAAAGTCACAACTAATGAACTGAATTCAATTAAAAGAAAATGTTTATGTAGAACCCGAAAAATCAGATTACGTATAAGCCATGCATAATTGCAACTATTTAAATTAAAAATGAATTTTTATAAATATATGAAGTGTTTGATTTATTTTAATAATTTTAAGTCATGATTATTTATTTTAAAAGTAGATGTTTAGTTTTATCTTTTCAGGATAAATACGCGAGGTCGGACCGGAGTTTGGAGATTAAAGATAAAATTAATAATAAGAAAGATATTCTTAAATTTAATTTAAGTCAAGGAGTAATTTAAAGAAAATAGTGTTTTAGGATTTATTAAATTAATTAGAGCTAAGTTATTAAATAAGTTCTGTAGGTTAATATTTAATTAAAGCTTAAATTAAAATATGTAAACATATGGGGATGAATTAATCTAGGTATAAAATATTCAAGAAATTAATCATAGCATTTGAATATTTAAATTGGAGTTCATGAATGCCATGCAATAATCTATCCTAAATTTAATGTGTAAATTCACTAAAATATATAATGAGGGTGCTAAACTTTAAGCAATTAAAATACAAGATTTAAACAATAAAATACCATGCAAATTAGTAATAATAATAAGTTATGGTCCAACATTTAAAAGAAATTTAAAGGTTGATAACTCTCCATTCAAACCATTTTTAATTACAATTAATGGGGTATTCATTTCTCATTTTAAATTCTCTAATGGGTAGAAAATTTAAATGCAATAAAACACCTCATTTCTACTCAACCTATTAGACTTATAAATCGTGTACATGCAGTAGGAAATGAAGAACAAAGCAACGTCAATAAGGGGAAGGAGAATCATTTCAAAACCATTCCACTTCTTGACTTGTAACTCCCAAACTAAAGGCTTATAATGGCACCTTTAACACCTTTATATTATTCACCTTCATCACTTACATTCCCCACAACCTCACCTTCGAAAATTAGCAGAAACCAGCAGCTAATAATCGTGACAACAGGAGCAAAACAGTAGGAGAACAAGAGGAGAAATCCAACACAGTTCTGTTGCGTCGTATTGTCGTGTTGATTTGTTTTTCTTCAAAACAAATTCCAGGCATGTATATATTAGTTCTTTGCTCCTCAATCAAGTCATATTAGATGTTTTAAATCAATATGTGATCAAGGTTTATGAGAAAAACGAAATATATCAGCAACATTTTCGAAACAAATCTGCACAGGTTCTCGCCTTGGCTTATGTTCGTTTGAGTTGTTTCTTGTGGTTTCAGAAGGTTGTTCGATCCCAGGCAATCAAAGCTGCATCCAGACATCATTTAGAGTGTGTTAGGTGGTTGTTTGTCCACTGGATTATGTCCATATACTCAGAAACAAGGGAATGACAGCAACATTCTCCTTAAGTGCAGAAATAGAGTTACGGTTTTTGTCATTGGGTGTTTAAGGTGGGTGTTCGAATCTTGGCTGTCCTAGGGGCTGTAGCCATGGTTAGAACCCTCCCTTAACATGTCTAGGATGTGACCAAATTGGTCTTTAAAAGGTTGGTTCACGACCCAGCAAATTTTTACAGCAACATAGCATACGTCCTATAGTTTCAAAATTATAAATTTTTGGGTGAGTGAGTTTCGGTTGTTGGGTGGTTGGGTGAATTATGGTTGGCTTGTAGCCCATAACCACGGTTCATACAACACTCCATCATGTCTAGATCGATCCATGGTCGATGAAATGGCCACTGGAACGACCCACGACAGTAAAACAACTCAATACATTCCATTGCACAGATTTGGTGCTCTCGGGTGATACTTTCTGTTGTCCTAGGCGTTTGCTTGGGTTGCAGTTGACTTTTAGCCTTTAGCCATGGTCCAAGCCATGCCTTAGAATGTTGGTAAGAGTTCTTGGGCGATGGTTCAAGCCAATGGTCATTAATTTCAGGATTTACAACACAAATACACCAGCTGCTACGGCTGTAATTTTAACAGCAGCTTTGGGTCATGGTTTTGGAGGTGGTTTGAGTTCTTGATTGGCGTCGTGTTTTTGGCCGTTTCTGAGTTGGTCGAGTTTAGAAGTCGTACGAGAATTTACGGTGAAAGGTGCCAAAATGACTCTCGAAAGAGTGTTTTATATTTTTGGATTCCATTCACCTATTTTCGTGTTTTACAGTCCTTGTGCATATTTTTCAGTATGTTTGGGGTATTTTTAATCATGGTTAAACGTCGGTTTAATGTTGGTTCGGGTTGGTTCGAAGCCATGATAAAAATATCAAGTTATTTGTTTTATTCGTCTCGTTTTTTGTTCTATTGTTAAATTTTTGTCAAGTTACGATTTATTGCATGGGTCACATATTAGAAGTAAGTCGCAGCCAGCCTGGGAACGATCCAACTCATCCGGTAAAAATAAGGTTATAATTATATTACGTGCATAAAAATATAAAATGTTTATTTTTGAGATATATGTTATATGTCTTGTGGCCACCTTATGCTTATGGGTTTGGAAATCGGTAGGCGCAACCGAGAACCTCTCCACCCGGTGACTTACAACCGGTTTATGATTATGTATGGGTACGGACATCCAGTCCAATGGCTGTGATTGATCTCTACCGCCCAGTATACTGTGTTTTAGTCTGATCAGGCGCTTACGTTATGTTATGGGCCACATGCTTAGAAACATTATCTCTACCAGAAAATTATGAGATGATATGACAGATCTCTATTGAGCAAAGCTTTTACGTATGATTTTCAGATATGCACGTAGATATAATTATTCATGATACGATTTTCACCATGCGCTTTACGATACGTTATTTTTACGTTGCATGCGATTTTATGATATATTTACTTGTTATCCACGATATATACATGTTGAGTCTTTAGACTCACTAGACTTGATTGTTGTAGATATGGATGAGGTCGAGACCGCGGGCGGAGACCAGTGAGCGATCTTGGGACAACAGTAGTAGACCCGAGGACCTCATGATTTAGTTTATGCATCTTTTATCATTCAAACTCGATTTTAACACGTTGGATTATTTTTAAATTGTTGTTTGAAATAAAATGTTGACTTCCGCTGTTATTTTAAGGTTATGTTATGTACATGTTTATTTTATATATTGGGAAAGATATTTATTTATTTAGAAAAATTTTAAAAATTCCGCAAAATTATGAATACGAAATACGGGCCTTTATAGTTTAAGTTTATGATGACATGATGAGCTGTTTTGACACGTATATGATGATGTGAGATGACATGATATGAGATGACATGAGTTGACACGACATGATTTTATACGACACGTTTACGCTATGCTTTTAAGTTCATGAAAGATATGTTGTTTATGATATTATTCACTGCGTGTGCTATGTATATGTACTTGTTATTAACTGTACAGGTGTGTTGAGTCTTTAGACTCACTAGGCGTGTGTGATGCAGGTGAGCTTGTTATTGAGAGGACTGGAGGTGCTGAACACTGAGTAGACAGACCTGGTGGGGTGACACGACCCGAGGACCACATGTTTTCCGCATTTTGTTTTTATGAGATTTGAGATGATATGAACCTTTTTATACGCTAGTTTTGATACGCTGATGATTCTCACGATTTTTACTCGTTTATGTTTACGCACTATTTTTTTTGTCAAATACTTAAGATAATTTTTAAATGTTATTTCGAAAATGCGAGCATTTTTTTTAAAAAAAATTCCGCGCTTTTAAAATTAGTAGATTTTACAGTTGTTATCAGAGCAAGGGTCCTGTATAGGGTTGTGCCACCGCCAGCTTCTGCCACTCAGTCTTTAAGCCTCAAGTCCGTAAGCTTTTATGTTTTAAATGTTTTGAAAGTTTTATGATATCACCTGCATTTTTAGATGATTTACGTTTTACGGGACACATTTATCTGCCGTTATGTTTTGAGATTAGATGCTTTAAAATTTTTATGCATGTTACGACATGAAATGAAAAATTATAAGATTTTCATGCATACTGGTTTTGTGGTGGAATTGGACATTGGTAAGAATTTGATTTTTGGGCGTTAGGAAGGATTGTAAATAATTTGACTATATTAATTTTGGTTAGTAAGTACTGATGTTATACTTGTGGGTCATAAGTTAAACTTAAAAATTATGAATGCCTTTGAGACTTATAGATTTTCTAAGAAATTACTGATGGTTCGTGGTTGCTAGCCGAGTTAATATTTGAGGATTCCTTATAAAGAATAAAGATTCGAAGACTACGTCGATTTTTGGAAGTTTAAAATTGTAGAAATTATTTAGGATGCATGATCTACCTAGTTAGATTTAAGGATTGAATTGCATAAAGTAAGAATTTTAGGGACCCACTTGTAATAACCCATAATTTGATGACCTAAGTGCAAAATAAAATTCTAAGAGACTATTTTCAAATTTACCGGATTTTGAGATTAAATTCTGAGTTTCGAGAATTTTAAGTTTTAATGAGGCTACAATCGGAAATGTTATGGGGACAAAAATGCAAATTTCGAATGGTTGTAGAGCCAAAAATATAATTTTTGAGAACTTTAAGTGTCAAATTGCAAATTCCGAAAATTTTTAGGATTTAGTTCGAACTTTGAGGAACACTTGGGTTAAATCAATAATTTTTCGAGGTTATGAGAATTGATTTTGGGTTTAATAAACTTAAAATTTTTAAACTTTATGTTTCGAGAAATCTATAAAATGGAATTAGAAACGCTAGGAACTTATGGGTAATTGTGGAATTTTAGAAATTAAGGACAAATCGAATAATATTCGAGGAAAACAAGAACTACTTTAGTAATTTTTAAGAAATTTGGGGACTAGTTTAGCAATAAGATAGAATTGAATGGTTTAAACGATATGAATTATGGGTGATTTAGGCTTGAAGGATATTTAGAACCTTTAGATATCCGGGTTATAATGTTATAAGAAATGATAATCAAAGACATTGTAGGATGAATCAATCTTGGGCTTGAAAATCTAAGTGCTAATGGAATAATGTTGTGGAAAATTAAGAATTTAAAGTGATGACAATTTAAGATAAAGTTGATCGATTAGTTAAGTTATAAGATTAGACAGCGTTATAGTGGGACTTGTAAATAGTTAAGTTATGTAAGTGTGGTACGGTAAGATAAAGATTCGATTCAAAGATCTTATGCTAATATTATTATGGGGTTGAAATAAGGTTTAACTTTTACGTGTATTGCCGAAGATAGAAGTCGATCAGTAAAGTTTGGTACTATGGTTTCTCAAGTTGAACTACATAAATGCGAATATAATAGGTCAATGAACATCCCGGGTATATTACCAGAAAGTAAGACTCAATAAAATTCGGACGGCCATTTCTAATATTGGGAATTTTTAGAAAAGATGAAATTCGAGGATATAAAAAAAATGGAACTAGGTCACCATGGGTCGTTATAAGTTGAGTTTCGCAAACGAGGATTTAGAAGGTAGAGTTAATCGGGACCGAGGAAACATAAGGACACCTTAAAAAGTTATTATTTTATCAGAGTAGCGCCGCAGAAGTGTGGATTATTGGGATACTAGGATTAAGAGTCTAATCTTTTTGCTTATCAAGGATAAGCGAATTTCGGGGACGAAATTCAATTTAAAGGAGGAAGATTGTAACGTCCCGAAAATTTGGAAGTCAACGGGAACCACATGCATGCAACTTATTAAATTTCTTTGGTATTTTATTAAATTGTTTTAAAGTAGTAAATGCATGTTTATTTCATTAATTATGTGTTCAATTATTTTTTTGCATTTTATACAAAATTCATGCATGATATAATTTAATTCATGAAATTTATGGCTTAAGATTTCTAGATGCATTTCACGTTCGAACGAGGACCGGAGACCGGATAATTTTCAGGAAAATTATTTTACTACACGATTTATTTTTATAAATTAATTTAAAGCATTTTTAAGTGTATTTTACGAAAATGGGAATTTTTGGGTATTTTTAACCGCATGATTTTAATTTTTAACGGTACGCAAATTTTATCAAATCGGGGGACTTTTTAATGGTTTGGCTAATATTTTCAAAATATTTTCAATACGAAATATTTTTCGAGAGTGCGTTTTATAGA
Organism: Primulina eburnea; assembly: GCF_022965805.1. NCBI lineage: Eukaryota > Viridiplantae > Streptophyta > Magnoliopsida > Lamiales > Gesneriaceae > Primulina > Primulina eburnea. The sequence continues at coordinate 14,766,833 of NC_133112.1, read as the reverse complement.
CTTAGTTTTGATTTAATAGACTTACTTTTAAGCTTGTTAGGCTTAAAACCCTCTTCAAACCCTTAATTATTATATTAAAGCCCATTAGTCATTTAATTAATCAACTAATTATTATTAAAGAAAACCATTGACATCCCGTAACCCCATGCTGCCGATACACGTTTTCTTTCCATTCAAAGTCTCTCCCCAATCGGTTTTCCACGCTCAAACAGCTGAAGGCATCGGTGGTTCGCTTGTCCTTGCAAAGAGAATTTGTTAAAGTCTCCATTTGCATCGTTCTGCTTCTTCCACACAACAAGGCACGCTTGTATTATCTCTTACTGCATCATACACATTTTTATATGCTGGATAGTGCATTCATGCATGAAAATTCTGATCTAGCTTAATTCATGAAGAATTTTCGGTTCTTACTTATGTTCTTGCACTTTCTTGAATGCAACTCATTAATTCCTTGATATTGTTGCAAGGGGACTGCCGTAGGTTGTAGGTAAGGGGTTGTATATGCTGTATAGGTTGCGATTGATAAGATTTTTATGCTGGTGTGCAGATCGATCGGGTTTTGATAGGATAGAGCAAGGGCCGAGCGTTTGTAAGGGTGAGGGCTTCGGTACAAGCCATCCTGCTACACCAGTTGTGCGAGGGTCTCCTCCTGCTCTGTTCCAGGCCCTGATGGGGCTGTGTTGGGGTCAGGGGCAACTTGAAACATGCTGGTGCGACAGGAAGCTCGATCGGACCAAGGAAAGGTGTTTTGGGTCTCGGTAGGGGGTGTGGTGTTGCTCCTCGTTGCTGGCTGGTAGGAGTGTGCATGGGAGCGGTGGTGTGAGTCGGTTGAGTACCTGAAGTGCTGATCTAAGTCTCTGGTGTGTGAGCTCATGATTGGTGCGTTGAGTTGAGGGTAGAGGCGTGAGATAGGAGAAAGGATGGTGCATGAGGTGGCGCAACAAGAAACGGCCGAGAGTTTGGTGAATGTTATTAATTAATAGCCGAGAGTTTTGGGTCTAATCTTGGGGTACTATGAGCTTCATAGTGTTTTTAAAATATGATAAAAAGTTGCAAAGATTTCGGTTTAGTTTCGGTTTGATTCGGGTTAAAACCGGGATCCCGGCCGAAGTTTTAAAACGAATTAGATAAGTTGTGTTATGAGCTCAATTTTACGTCTAGGAATGCTTATAATTATTTTTTAGGATATTTTAAGGAGTTTGGTAAGTTTTGGGTCAATTTTAGAAGTCCAGGAGTGAAACAATAATTTTCGGGTTTCCAGGGGCAAAATAGTCATTTTGCACCCGGGGTGAGATTTTGGTCTTGGCAGCGCCCTGAGCACAAATATATGATATTTTAAATGTTTATGCATCGTTTTTATGATTTCTACTCAATTATAATAAATACGTTGCATGCTTGATTTAAAAGAAAAGTTACGCATACGCATGTTTTATTAAGTGATGAAAATGATGATAATTTTTTGAAGGATGAGAATTGTTGTGACTGACGATGTATATGTATACGATGACATGAGATATGATGAGCTGAGGTCCGGGCTCAGTGGGCGGGTAATGTTGTCGCTGATGTCCCCCGTCGTCGGGTACCACGGTTTTTATAGATGGATCCATCGATAGAGCTGATACGATAGAGCTGATACGAAAGTCACAACTAATGAACTGAATTCAATTAAAAGAAAATGTTTAAGTTTATGATGACACGATGAGCTGTTTTGACACGTATATGATGATATGAGATGACATGATATGAGATGACATAAGTTGACACGACATGATTTTATACGACACGTTTACGTTATGCTTTTAAGTTCATGAAAGATATGTTAATTATGATATTTTTCACTTCTGTGTGCTATGTATATGTACTTGTTATTAACGGTACATGTGTGTTGAGTTTTTAGACTCACTAGGCGTGTGTGATGCAGGTGAGCTTGTTATTGAGAGGACTGGAGGTGCTGAACACTGAGTAGACAGACCTGGTGGGGTGACACGACCCGAGGACCACATGTTTTCCGCATTTTGTTTTTATGAGATTTGAGATGATATGAACATTTTTAAACGCTGGTTTTGATACGCTGATGATTTTCACAATTTTTACTCGTTTATGTTTACGCACTATTTTTATTGTCAAATACTTAAGATCATTTTTAAATGTTATATAAAAAATGCGAGCTTTTAAATATCATTTCGAAAATGCAAGATTTTTTTTTAAAAAAAATCCGCGCTTTTAAAATTAGTAGATTTTACAGCAGCGGCCAAAGGGGCTCGGTGCTGGGACTGGGTGGCTCAGGGTAGGTTCATCAAGGTCCTATGTTCATGGTAAGGGGTCAGGGCAAGGGGCTGGAGTGGTGTGGTTCGCTGCTGGCTCGAGCAGAAATGGTGACCGTGAGACAGCAAGGGAACACACATGCAGTTTTATGATTCAGGTGCTTCGTAGCTTGGGCTCTGTTGGCCGGGCCGGTCTGGGCTGGGTCTTGGCGTGGTCCAGGGAGGGTTAGGGTTATGTGGGCTCGGTGGTTGCTCGGCTGGAAGGGTCCTAGACTAGATAGGAGTCCTTTTGCACCATGGAGACTCACGTGCAGCACATGTAAAATCCAGGTCAAGTTTCAGGTGCGTTTGAGCAAGTTAGGGTCATGTTATTTGGGCTGGGCTTGGTCAGGAGGGTTCCTAGGTAGGTTGGCTAGAGTTTGGCTCAAGGTGGCTCAGTCGTGGCTCGAGTAATTTGGGAGATGGCTCGGTGTGTTCGTCTATGTGCCAATTTCGAAAATTTAAGCAAGAAATTTCGAACCATGGGTCCAACGAGGTGGCTCATGATTTGTAAGGGTAGAATAAATACTAAAAATGTTATGTTTAAAAATTTGGGATCAAAATAATGAGTTTTAAAATTATCCGGGATTTAATCGTCGCACGAAACATTAATAAAATAATTAATTGAAAAGCTTAGTTTTAAGCTTTATAAAAATCTGTAAAAATTATATTTAAGGCTAAATAATTATTTAGAATAATATCATGCCATTAAAAGTGAGAAAAAGATAAATTCGATAATTTTTACGTCAAGGGGCAAAACGGTAATGTTACACTTAGGAAAATACGAAAACGCTTGGCAGCGTTCGAAGGATCATAGCACATATTAAATGATATTATATGATTTAAAATGATGATTTTGATTATAATATGTATTTTTACGATTTAGGGTAAAGCTGTGCAATTTATACTGTTTAAAATGCTAATTTTGGAAAGCTTTCTTATTTTATGATTTTTAAAGAAAATAAAAAATATTTTGTGGGATGTGAATTGACTGTGACAAAAGATATGATGTATGATATATGATTTTGTGGGGATGACATGAGGGCCAAGGCCCCAGAAGGATCCCGTGTATGGGAAAAGGTCCCAGAGGGACGCCGACGATAGTATTTCCACGGTGGATTCTAGTGCACACCCCCATGGACCATGTGGAGCTAACACTGCAGTCGACTAAAGGATAAAAGCTAGTCAGTTTCAAGGATTAAACTTCACCCAAAATGATATAATTGAAAACTTATGATTAAAATGATTTTATGATATATGATTCATGATGATGATTAAAGCTATTTTTAAAATGATTTATTTATGTTCAAAACATATTTTAAATTATTTTGGAATGATTTATTTATGCTTAAAGTTATTTTAAAATGATTTTACGATTTATGATTTAATTATGCTAAAATGATTTTAAATAGTTTATTTATGTACAAAAGCTATTTTAAATAAAAATATGATTTTAATGCATGTGAATGTATATGTATTATTTGATATCTATATTTAGAATAGTGCTGTAATGCCCGAATTTTGAAAATGTGATAGTAGTTGTGATGGTTTATGACTTTACGTTATGGTATAAATGGTAATGAATGTTATAGAATGGAATAGATAATTGATGGGAAGAATCAAAGGTGGATTTTGAGCTAAATAGGTAATGGAAGTGCAGAAACGGTGTGAAAAATGTGACAGTGGTTGTGGTTTTTAGAAGAATGTTTTGTATATTGATCCAATTGATGTGAGGTCACTTTCATTAGAAAGATATGACATAAGGCTATAACTTTGTTATTTTGCGTTTTGGTCAAATCATTAGGGAAGACGAGCCAAAAGCGCCCCGAAGTGTGTCGTGCGTATCGTTGTTCCTACAATGACACATGTTGGGAGATTTAGCATAACGTTTTACTCAGAGCTCCAAATGATCTGAAATTTTGAGAGGTTAAAGAAAAGACATAGGGCTACAACTTTGTAGTTTACGACTTTTCCAAATTCTGAAGGGAAGAAGTGTTTCGGAAGCGATCTTTGTAGTGGAAGTGCGCAGTGTGCTCGCCCTAGCGGACAGAAACATCCGCCCTAGCGAGCCTTGTTCGAAATTTTTTATTTCTGGCCGAGAGTTACGCGCCTTAGCGGACAAAAACATCCGCCCTAGCGAGCCAGCAAGTTGAAAAAGCGTGTTTGGTGTTTGGGAAGGCATAAAATCGAATGGGATCCTCTTTTTACTCATTTTCCTTCTCCTTCTCTTCTCTCTATCGGATTGGAAGCTAGGGTTCTTGTCACACCCTTACTCTATACTTAGCATAATTACCATAATCAAAATAAGGTTTGAATGATATAACTATATTATGAATCAAATCAAACAAGGGGCATAACTTTGACGGTTTGTAAAAATTTTGGCATGATGTCCCTATATTTTGTATAAGCCCAAACCAAGCAACAATATTCATATATACATAGACACAAACTCAACTCAAGCAACAACATCAACCCATATATATATAATCGTATTCTTACACACAAACATATTCTGTACCATCATACCCCTAGCCATAAACATTGTAAAACTTGTTTCAAACCCTGACATTCAATTCATTATAATACATATGCAGAAGCTATACAATAAGAAGCCCGGTTCTTGTCGAGGTGAGGCACGTCACTAGCATCCATTGGCGAACCGGCATCCTACGCATCTTCACTACATGATCTTGTAATACATGAGCTATGTGAGTTTATAAACTCAATAAGTTGGCACTTGTACGTATCAATATGCATCGAAGGAACGTACATATCAAGTCGTGATCAACAATGAATCTTAAAAACATGTCATACCGTAGCATATATTCAATGTTCATTTTTGTACTTGAGCCTCATTAGTTGACCTGTACTACTGTGCTTGCTTTATTATATAGCTACTACTGTGTTGGACGTCAGGGAGCAACCTTTGGCATCCCCACGCCCCATGAACATATATTGGCCAATAGCTTTGGTGGACTTAAAACCACCCATGATGTCAACAAGCTCTATATCATGTAAATCAATCCTTTTCTTTTCATGTTCATGTTCTTGTTCATGACATAGCACCCATAATCAATACTCATGAGTTCTTTACATATTTAATACATAACAATGGAATATGGTGCTATGTTTTCATCAATAAACATACTAACAATGTACATATATCAGTAGATAATGAGAAGCATTTGAAAATCATAATATTATTCATGTATTACTTCAAGAACATGCCAACTTACAGTCCAAGCGTACGAATACTTGTTTCAGACGATGTATCTCGCTCCTATACTGTAAAATATATCAAAATCCCATCACTATATAATTACTAGATGAAAATCACTCCTATACATGTAGGATAACTAAAAGAGGAGAAAACTTACACCTCTATGATGTTCTTGTGATGAAGAACCAAGTTCTAACTTCAAAACTTTGAAAGGAATTAAGAAGGAAGCTTTGGAGGATGTTTTCTAAACTTTTCTTTCGAGTTTTCTGTGAAAAAGGGGGAGAGGAGCTGATGGAATGGTTTAGAAACCCGAAGCTTATCCTCTTATATATATGGCGGCGCTCGGGCGGTCATTTTCTACCGCCCGAGCGCGGAATGTTCTGTCCAAAAGGTGCAGTTTTCGTGCACTGGCGCTCGGGCGGTCATTTTCTACCGCTCGAGCGCCATATGTTCTGTAAATTTCGTGAACCCTTAGTGTACCGGCGCTCGGGCGGTAGAATCTTACCGCTCGGGCGCCACCTGTGCTGCCTCTGCGCACTGACTCTTCAAAGATTGCTCCGGAAATGGTTCTTCCGCTCATAATCTGAATAAATGGTAAACTACAAAGTTGTAGCCCTATGTCTTGGCTTGAATCTCCCACTGGTGTCAGGTCATTTGGAGGTCTGAGTAAAAATGTTATGCCCATTCTCCTAACATGTGTCAGTGAAGGAATGACGGTATACACGACACACTTCGGGGCACTTTTGGCTTGTCTTCCACAATGATTTGGACAAAACTCAAAACGTCAAAGTTGTAGCATTATATCTTAGCTTTCTAATGGTTAAGGCCTCACACAATTTGGATCAATATTCAAATCATTATGCTAAAACCCGTACGAACTACCATCTTTACATCTCATTTCCCACAACTTCCATTACACTATTTCTATGTACACATCTTACTATCACTATTTTGACATATATTCATTCTCACTACACCATGAACAATATAAGAGTCATGTTCAATCTCAATATTGATACTTCATTCATCACGTGAAATCTAATGAGGTAATTAACTACAAAATAAACGACATAAACACGTTATAATCATTTGTACGAGTAACCGGGCATTACAATTCTCCCCTCCTTCAAAGAATTTCGTCCTCGAAATTTGAAGTACCATATAGTTCAGGATATCTCTGTTGAATCTCGTCTTCTCGTTCCCAAGTTGCTTCTTCAATTGCATGATTTCGCCATAACAGTTTCACCAAGGGGGGTTCCTTGCCTCGTAACACTTTTGATTTCCTATCGAGGATTTGGACTGGTCGTTCTTCATATGAGAGATTCGATGCAAGCTCCAATGGTTCGTAATGAAGAACGTGAGAAGGATTGGCCAAATACTTACGTAGCAAGGAAACATGAAAAACGTTATGAACATTTGATAAGTTCGGTGGTAAAGCAACTCGGTAGGCTCTGTTTCCTATCCTTTCCAAGATTTCAAATGGACCGATATATCTTGGACTCAATTTTCCCTTCTTACCAAAACGCAAAATGCCCTTCAGTGGTGATATCTTTACAAATACATGGTCACCAACCTGAAATTCCAAACGACGACGTCGCACATCAGCATAGCTTTTCTGTCGACTCTGGGCTGTGTGCATTCTTTCTCTGATCTTGGTTACCAATTCAGCTGTTTGTTGTACCAATTCAGGGCCTATTAACTTTCGTTCTCCTACTTCATCCCAATGTACTGGAGATCGACATTTTCTACCATATAATGCAGTGTATGGTGCCATTCCAATGCTTGACTGATAGCTATTGTTATATGTAAACTCAGCCAACGGTAGTTTACTGTCCCAACTACCCGGGAAGTCAATAGTACATGCCCTCAACATATCTTCTAAGATCTGATTCACTCGTTCTGATTGTCCATCAGTTTGAGGGTGGAATGCTGTGCTGAATGACAATCGAGTTCTCATAGCATGATGCAAGCTTTTCCAAAATGCAGATGTAAAGTTGGGATCTCTATCAGATACAATGGACACTGGGATGCCATGAAGCCTCACTATCTCCTTGATGTATTCTTCGGCATATTGATTCATCGTGTATATGGTCTTCACCGGAAGAAAGTGAGCTGATTTTGTAAGTCGATCGACAATAACCCATATAGCATTGAATCCTCTTTGTGTTCTTGGCAAACCAAGGATGAAATCCATTGTGATATGTTCCCATTTCCACTCAGGAATGGGTAGCGGTTTCAGAAGTCCTGCTGGTCTTTGATGTTCAATCTTGACCTGTTGACAAGTTAGACATTGTGCAACAAATTGAGCAATGTCCTTTTTCATACCTGGCCACCAAAATAATGGTTTCAAATCCTTGTACATTTTCGTGCCTCCTGGATGGATCGAATAGGGAGTAGCATGAGCATCAATAAGAATGTCGGTTCTGGTTGTTCCTTGTTTTGGTACACACAGTCTCCCTCGATATGTCCATATTCCTTCCCCATTCAATTCTAAGTTTGAATGTCCTTTATCTTCATCTCGCTGTCTCAATTGCTGTAATTCATTATCTGTATTTTGTTCGACCTTGATCTTGTCTGCAAGTGTTGGTCGAACTATGAGAGATGATAATTTGATTGTAGATCCCTTTGGAATAACATCAAGCTTCAAGTTCTGCAAATCCCATAAAATTTGTTCTTGTACTTGCATTGCAGCAATAGAACTGGACTTTCAACTTAACGCATCTGCAACAACATTGGCTTTGCCTGGATGATAATTAATAACACAATCGTAATCCTTCACCAATTCCAACCAACGTCGTTGTCTCATATTCAGTTCTTTTTGCGTGAATAAATATTTCAGACTCTTGTGGTCCGTATATATTTCACATCGTTCGCCATACAGATAATGGCGCCATATTTTCAATGCAAATACCACTGCTGCCAGTTCTAAGTCATGTGTGGGATAGTTCTTTTCATATTCCTTTAATTGTCTTGACGCATAAGCAATTGCCTTCCCGTGCTGCATTAAAACTGCTCCTAAACCTTGTTTCGAAGCATCACTGTATACCACAAAATCTCCTGGTCCTTCTGGAATAGCAAAGACTGGTGCTGAAGTCAATTTTGCCTTTAACTCTTGGAAACTGCGATCACATGCTTCGTCCCATACAAATTTCACATTCTTTCGGGTTAAAGCAGTCAAAGGCAATGCTATCTTAGAAAATCCCGCTATAAACCTACGGTAATAACCAGCTAGCCCAAGGAAACTACGTACCTCGGTAACAGTGGTAGGTCGTAGCCAGTTATTAACAGCTTCAATCTTGCTTGGATCCACTGATATGCCTTCTTTTGAGATAATATGGCCTAAGAATGATACTTGTTCAAGCCAAAATTCACATTTCTTCCATTTGGCATACAAATGTTTATCTTTCAAAGTTTGCAAAACTGATTGCAAATGTTCTCGATGCTCCTCTACAGTTCGTGAGTAGATGAGAATATCATCTATAAACACAATCACGAACTTGTCTAGAAATGGCTTGAAAATTCTATTCATTAAATCCATGAACGCAGCTGGTGCATTCGTTTATCCAAATGGCATTACAAGAAATTCATAATGCCCGTACCTGGTTCGGAAGGCAGTCTTAGAAATATCATCTGACTTCACTTTTAATTGATGATATCCTGATCGTAAATCAATCTTCGAAAAGATGGCAGCTCCTTGTAATTGATCAAACAAATCATCAATTCTGGGGAGTGGATACTTATTCTTGATTGTCACTTTGTTCAACTCCCTATAATCGATACATAAACGAAGAGTACAGTCTTTCTTCTTCACAAACAAAACAGGTGCACCCCACGGTGAAAAGCTCGGTCTAATAAAACCTTTATCAAGCAACTCCTGTAACTTTTCTTTCAATTCTTTCATTTCTGTAGGAGCTAATCGATAAGGAGCTTTTGAGATCGGATGAGTTCCTGCCACAACATCGATTACAAATTCGATCTCTCTATCTGGAGGTAAGCCTATTACATCATCAGGAAACACTTCTGGAAACTCACACACAACATCTGTATATTCTAGTTCACGAACTGGTGGATCAATAACTAAAACAGATGCTAAATATCCTTGACACCCCTTCTGTAATAATTTACAAGCCTTCATATAAGAGATTATCCGAAGAGGTAAGGATATACCTGCACTTGCTACTGTGAATGGTTCAGCTCCTACTGGTGCAAACCTGATCATCTTCAGGCCACAGTCAATATTAACTCTATACTTCGAGAGCCAATCCATTCCCAATATCACATCAAAATCGTTCATTTTCAAAACAATCAATTCAGCATACATCTGATGGCCTTGGACATATATTGGACATCCTCGCACAATCTGATCTGTCTGTAATTCTTGCCCGGAAGGTAAGGCTATGGCGAGTTGTGTCTCTATAGTACTTGATGTAATGCCCAGTCTCTTTACAAATGATTCCGAAATAAAGGAATGTGTGGCTCCTGAATCTAGTAAAACAATAGCAGTAATACCAGATATCAAGAACATACCGGTGATCATCGATGTATCCGCATCCACTTCTTCTTTGGTCATGGAGAAAAGGCGTCCCTGTACTTTCTCAGAACTTCCTGGACAATTCTTGGCGAGATGTCCTGGCTTCTTGCAACGATAACAGACATTAGAACCCTGCATACACTCCCCGCCATGGAGTTTGCCACATTTAGGACAAGGTGGCCTGTCCTGTTCTTTACGTGGAGTGGGACCTTTGCCACGGGGTTCCTCTGGTTGGGTACCTTTGCTATCGGTCTTTTTGCCTTGTCCTGTTCTTTGGCTCTTTTGAAAGTACTGTTGCCTTCGCTGTTGCCTATCTCTGTCAATGTCTTGTTCGTCTTGTTCAACCATAAGTGCTCTTTCCACTATCTCCCCATACGAAGAAACTTTCGACATTCGTACATCTCTTTTAATTTCCGAGCAAAGTCCTCGCATGAAATGTTCGCCCTTACTGGTGTCATCTTGTGCAATATATGGTACATATTGGACTCCGGCCTCAAATTGTTGTATGTATTCTGTCATTGCCATAGTTCCTTGCTTCAGGTTAAGGAAGTCGCTGCCTTTCTTAGCTCGTACGTCTTTACTGAAATACTTATTGTAAAACACGGTTTTGAAAGTTCCCCATGTCAGTGGTCCAACCGGTAATGCCACTTTTGCACTTTCCCACCATATTCTTGCATGTTTTGTTAAGAGAAATATGGCACAAGTTACTTGGTCAGCATCATCCATATGAAGGTAGGAGAAGATCGAATCAAAACAATACCGATAAACTAAACCAACCAGCTACTCAACGTCCTCCTCCTGCTCCTCCTGAGCTGTCCAACCTGAGGCCTGCCCCGTGGGAATGGGGTGTCCAAGAATAAACAAAACCGAGGACGTGAGCGATAAGAACGCCCAGTACAAAAGTATGAGTATACAGACCTATATGAAATGCACATGCTATGATCATGATACCGGGGTAGTCAAGAAACAGGAGTCACAAAAGGATCTCAACAATGCTCAGTCTAGAGGCGCCAAGTGGATAGTGCCGCGCGGTACACCTCTGGGTCACTGCATCCACTACAAGACAGACGTGGACCTAAAATGTCCCGGACCACCGAAGCCCTCCCGACCCGTCGGCCACTGTGTACTCTCGGTGTCCATGCGTCCACAAGACAGGGCTGAGCGGCCCCAAGATATAGCTTATCTCGAAAGAGATACAGCTCAACAGTAAAGGCTATCTCGAAGAAGATACGGCTCAACATGAAATGCAACGTGCAGTAATAAACGTGACATAATAGCATGCATCATATGACATATATCAATGCACCACATAATCATGCAACACATATAAGAATGTATACTCAACCAGGATATCTCGGATAGTACTTTCGTACCTCTATCACAGCAAGCCTAGCCTTACGCAACACCGCTAATCAGGTCTAGAACAAGCCTACGCATCAAAAGCATACTCAATCAATACTACCATGCTCGACTAGCAAAACCAGTACTCCCTAGTACTACCAAAGGTTTAGGGTTTACCTTCGTCCGTCGACAGCCCTTTGATGTCGATTGCCTTGAAACTCAGGCGCCGCTACGCTACTACTCCTGGCAGCTCTTGGCTATCGCTCGACCAACAACTAACCCTAGAAACCTTCCAAACTCTCCAAAATGAGAGAAAACTCAAGAAATTGGCAAGTCAAAAATGAGAAATCCGAGCACTATTTATAGGCCATGTTCGGATCCTCCGAACAACACTTCGGAACAGACTCCAATGACTTAATCCACTCTTCTGCTACTGCTGGATCGGTGCTTCCCATGAATTCTGGAGGATTCAAACGTCTAAAACGATCATATACGTCTGTCTGAACATGCACATGTCTGTGTACTATGGCTTGAGCTTGTGCCTGTTCATGAGTAGTCCGTTGCATCTCCAGTAGCTGCTGGATTTGTTCACCATGGACCTTTGCTTGTTGTTGGAGTAATTGGGCGAAGTCATCTACAGGTCGTGGCGCACTACCTTCACCTTCGACTGCTGGGGCCTTGCCCTTAGATGACTCTCCCTCATGTACTTTACGTTTCGGTGGCATCGTTGCTTATCTTAACCTACATGTAGGTCACGTAGAAACACATAACTTAACATAAACTATGGAATACAAAGATACTTACTTGCCAAGTTCTCCATATGGATGAAGTGCAGTGTCTTCCCTGTCAAAGAACCGTGGGCTCTGATACCATAAAAATGTCACACCCTTACTCTATACTTAGCATAATTACCATAATCAAAATAAGGTTTGAATGATATAACTATATTATGAATCAAATCAAACAAGGGGCATCACTTTGACGGTTTGTAAAAATTTTGGCATGATGTCCCTATATTTTGTATAAGCCCAACCCAAGCAACAATATTCATATATACATAGACACAAACTCAACTCAAGCAACAACATCAACCCATATATATATAATCGTATTCTTACACACAAACATATTTTGTACCATCATACCCATAGCCATAAACATTGTAAAACTTGTTTCAAACCCTGACATTCAATTCATTATAATACATATGTGGAAGCTATACAATAAGAAGCCCGGTTCTTGTTGAGGTGAGGCACGTCACTAGCATCCATTGGCGAACCGGCATCCTACGCATCTTCACTACCTGATCCTGTAATACATGAGCTACGTGAGTTTATAAACTCAATAAGTTGGCACTTGTACGTATCAATATGCATCGAAGGAACATACATATCAAGTCGTGATCAACAATGAATCTTAAAAACATGTCATACCGTAGCATATATTCAATGTTCATTTTTGTACTTGAGCCTCATTAGTTGACCTGTACTACTGTGCTTGCTTTATTATATAGCTACTACTGTGTTGGACGTCAGGGAGCAACCTTTGGCATCTCCACGCCCCATGAACATATATTGGCCAATAGCTTTGGTGGACTTAAAACCACCCATGATGTCAACAAGCTCTATATCATGTAAATCAATCCTTTTCTTTTCATGTTCATGTTCTTGTTCATGACATAGCACCCATCATCAATACTCATGAGTTCTTTACATATTTAATATATAACAATGGAATATGGTGCTATGTTTTCATCAATAAACATACTAACAATGTACATATATCAGTAGATAATGAGAAGCATTTGAAAATCATAATATTACTCATGTATTACTTCAAGAACATGCCAACTTACAGTCCAAGCGTACGAATACTTGTTTCAGACGATGTATCTCGCTCCTATACTGTAAAATATATCAAAATCCCATCACTATATAATTACTAGATGAAAATCACTCCTATACATGTAGGATAACTAAAAGAGGAGAAAACTTACACCTCTATGATGTTCTTGTGATGAAGAACCAAGTTCTAACTTCAAAACTTTGAAAGGAATTAAGAAGGAAGCTTTGGAGGATGTTTTCTAAACTTTTCTTTCGAGTTTTCTGTGAAAAAGGGGGAGAGGAGCTGATGTAATGGTTTAGAAACCCGAAGCTTATCCTCTTATATATATGGCGGAGCTCGGGCGGTCATTTTCTACCGCCCGAGCGTGGAATGTTCTGTCCAAAAGGTGCAGTTTTCGTGCACTGGCGCTCGGGCGGTCATTTTCTACCGCTCGAGCGCCATATGTTCTGTAAATTTCGTGAACCCTTAGTGTACCGGCGCTCGGGCGGTAGAATCTTACCGCTCGGGCGCCACCTGTGCTGCCTCTGCGCACTGACTCTTCAAAGATTGCTCCGGAAATGGTTCTTCCGCTCATAATCTGAAAAAATAGGTAAACTACAAAGTTGTAGCCCTATGTCTTGGCTTGAATCTCCCACTGGTTTCAGGTCATTTGGAGGTCTGAGTAAAAAGTTATGACCATTCTCCTAACATGTGTCAGTGAAGGAATGACGGTATACACGACACACTTCGGGGCACTTTTGGCTTGTCTTCCACAATGATTTGGACAAAACTCAAAACGTCAAAGTTTTAGCATTATATCTTAGCTTTCTAATGGTTAAGGCCTCACAAAATTTGGATCAATATTCAAATCATTATGCTAAAACCCGTACGAACTACCATCTTTACATCTCATTTCCCACAACTTCCATTACACTATTTCTATGTACACATCTTACTATCACTATTTTGACATATATTCATTCTCACTACACCATGAACAATATAAGAGTCATGTTCAATCTCAATATTGATACTTCATTCATCACGTGAAATCTAATGAGGTAATTAACTACAAAATAAACGACATAAACACGTTATAATCATTTGTACGAGTAACCGGGCATTACAGTTCTCTTCTTCCTTTTCATTTCCTTCATTTCTTCTTCAATATATGGGAGATTGTTCAAGGAAATTATGAAATGAAGTTAGATTTGTGATCCTCTCTCCAAGATCTTCAAGATGGTGTAAGTATGTTATATTTTTATTCAAGTTTGGAAATGAGTTGAAGTTTAGATTTGATATTTGAGTTGATAATTGAGATATTGAGATGTTGGAGACGTTGTAATTGTGTTGGTTTGAATACAAAATGGAATTGAAGCCAATGGCAAAGCATATGAGCAAATTTCTTTAGCACGCATGCCATGTGTTTGATGAAATGATTCAATGAATGTTTTTATGGCATATTAAGGTTAAGAAATTTACGGATCTTGATTCGAAGCAGTATTGAACTAATTATGAATTTTGAAACAGAAATTACTTTGTTTTGATAGATGATCAAAGTCCTTGAGTTATAGTAAAATTCAAAGGTTCAAGACTTTTCACCTACGCATTTCGATCTTCTTTTGGGAATATTCGAAAGGTATGTTACGGTCGGTAACATACGAGGTAAAAGTATCATTTTATTTAAATTGAAACTCTATGGCTAGATGAACTATTGTGATTTGATGATGATTGTTGTATTGAGATGAGTTTATTATTATATTGAGATGATGATATTGATTTGCATCATGGCATTGCATATTGAGCCACTTGTTGATTCAGATTTGATATGGCGGAGGTCGCCTTGATATACTGATTTGTTGGACGTATGGGGCTATAGTTGAGTTGGCATAGTGTATGCGGAGGTCGCTGCTATGGCCTGAACACTCTCTATAGGCGCATCATAGTCCTGGGATTGTAGAACACAGCACCCCACCCCGAGCGGATGAGTCGGTGGATGTTGCTGGGTGATTCTATTCCCTTGGGTACCCTATGACCATTTGATTCACTTGATCTTGAGATTTATTGATAGCCCACAGCTTCTGATCATGCATTGCATTATATCGCATCTTTATGAATTTATATGAACTATTTGAAATTTTAATTCTCATATGTTATTGATTGTATCATACTGGGTTTATACTCACCGGCATGTCGTCTACCTCTTGTTTTCATGTGCTTGACGGTAGGTGAGGCGAGGCTTGGAATGCCAGAGTCAAGCTCCAGGCGAGGAGATACGAGTTAGAGTGGGATTCTCGGGTCTTAGGAGCATTTGATGATGTTGGGTTTAAATTTGGTTCACAAGTTTATTTTGGCATGTTGAAAACTTTATTTTAAACATTTGAGACATTTAAATTATTTGACGATGTTATGTGGATTTGTGAACAACATATTATGTATTTTATTAAATCATTTGGTGTGTTACATTTATAATCGTTGGTATTAGATATCGGACCCGGGGCCCCACATTAGGTGGTATCAGAGCGTAAGATATTTGGGAACAGGGTAGATCGAGTTAGTTTGAATTGCTTGATCATGAGATATATTTGCTAGCATTTTCATTGTGCTATGATGTGAAATACATTATTTAAATTGAGATATTATATTGTTGAGCTTTATTTGAGATTTTTGAGATTATTGAGTCTCGAGAGCCAGAGATGATGGATACGAGATTGAGATGATTATGATATTGTGATTTTATATTTGTTTGATCTATTGTATATCAGACATGGCTACTCGTGGTAGAGGTCGTGGTAGACCTAGACAGGACGTACCGGTGGCACAAGATCAGGGCAGTGCTACTCATACCCAGATGGATATAACTCCAACTCCGATGGAGATACTGTTAGCCAGATTTCAGTCTTTGCACCCACCGATGTTGAAGGGTACAGAGAATGCATTAGAGTGTGAGAACTGGTTGGAGAATATTGATCAATTATTTGAATCTCTTGAGTATCCCGATGATCGTAGAATCAAATTAGTTGTTCATCAGTTATTGGATGTGGCTAAGAGTTGGTGGATAATGACCAAGAAAGCTTTAGAGGGTCGAGGTACGACTGTTACCTGGGATATGTTTAAATCTGAATTTTATCAGCGTTTCTTCCCTACCTCTTACAGGAAAGATAGGGGAGCCGAGTTTGCAAATTTAAAGCAGGGAAATCTGAATATTGAGGACTATGTTGCTAAGTTCTCGAATTTACTGAGATTTGCTCCCCATGTAGCATCTGATGAAGAAGCTAAGGCTGATCACTTTATAAATGGTCTTAATCCTGATATCTTTACCCTGGTTAATACTGGAAGGCCTAACACTTTTGCTGAGGCTCTTGATAGAGCCAAGGGAGCTGAAACCGGAATCATTAGGCAGAGAGGTTCTCAGTATTCGCAACGACCCCAACAGCCACAGTTTCGACAGCAGTTCAGACAGGGTAATACTGGCAGTAACAGTGGCAACATAAGAGAGCAGTTTCGGGCTAGAGGCAAGCAATTTAAGAGGCATGGTAGTAATTTTTCGAGTTCTAGTGGATCGAGACAGTCTGGTTCAGTTCAGAGCACTGGTTATTCAGGTCCAACTTGTGGTCAGTGTGGTGGTAGACATTATACCGATCAGTGTAGAGGAGTCTCGGGAGCTTGCCATTTGTGTAACCAGGTGGGACACTATGCTCGAGTGTGTCCTAACCGTGGCAGTGATATGTCTCAGAGTGTGGGATCATCGAGACAGACACCTCACCAGAATCGTCAGACCCCTTCAGTTCATTCCTATCAGCAGTCAAACCGGTCGGATCAGAACAAACAGAGTGGTAACCACAGAGTAGGACAACCACCTAGACAACAGGCTCAAGTTTTTGCACTCACTGAGGATGAGGCACATAATGCTCCAGATCATGTCATTGCAGGTAATTGTTTTCTCTCAGGTTATCCTGCTTATGTTTTGATGGATACTGGTGCATCACATACTTTCATATCTGAGCACTTTGTTACATTGCATTCGTTGAATTCTATACCATTATCATCTACCTTATCTATTTCTACTCCACTGGGCAAAGTGATGAGGTCAGCTGAAATGATAAGTGGTTGTGAATTTCGTTATGAGAATAATGTCATTGAGCTTGATTGTATTATATTGGAGATGTCTGATTTTGACTGCATGGTTGGTATTGACATGTTGACAAGATACAGGGCTACTGTAGATTGTTTTCAGAAGATTGTTAAGTTTAAGCCTGATATGACAGATCATTGGACATTCTATGGTAAGGGTTCTCGAGCTAAGATTCCTTTGATATCTGTTTTGTCCATGACTCGTTTGTTGCAGAAAGGAGCAGAATGTTTCTTGGTTTATGCAATTGATATTTCAAGGTCAGTACCTAAATTGGCAGATATTCAAATTGTTAGTGAATTTTCAGATGTATTTCCCGATGAAATTCCAGGATTTCCTCCAATCCGAGAGGTTGAGTTCAACATTGAGTTGATGCCAAGTACACAACCTATTTCTAGAGCTCCTTATAGGATGGCACCAATTGAATTAAAAGAACTAAAGGAACAACTTGATGATCTATTGGCCAAAGGATATATAAGACCAAGTGTTTCACCTTGCGGTGCTCCGGTTTTATTCGTGAAGAAGAAAGATGGGTCTATGAGGCTTTGTGTCGATTATAGACTGTTGAATAAAGCCACAGTAAAGAATAAGTATCCTTTGCCAAGGATTGATGATCTCTTTGACCAGTTGCAGGGTTCTTCAGTATATTCTAAGATTGATTTAAGATCCGGATATCATCAGTTAAGAGTTAGAGAGGCAGATGTGCCTAAGACTGTTTTTCGTACCAGGTATGGGCATTTTGAATTTTTGGTTATGTCTTTTGGGTTGACCAATGCACCTGCGGTATTTATGGATTTGATGAACCGTGTGTTTCAATGGTATATAGATCAATTTGTGGTGATCTTCATTGATGATATTCTTATTTATTCAAAATCTGAAATTGAGCATGCCGAGCACTTGAGAGCTGTTTTGCAAATTTTGAGAACTGAAAAGTTGTATGCTAAATTATCGAAATGCGAGTTTTGGTTGGATAGAGTGGTTTTCCTTGGACATGTGATTTCAAGTGCAGGTTTATCAGTTGATCCGAGTAAAGTTGAGGCAGTAATCAATTGGTCTAGACCGACATCAGTTCCTGAGGTGCGTAGTTTTATGGGTTTGGCAGGATATTATCGCAGATTTATTGAAGGATTCTCACAGATTGCGAGGCCAATTACCCAGCTGACACAAAAGAATGCACCATTTATTTGGTCGCAAGCATGTGAGGCTAGTTTTGTTGAACTTAAGAAGAGATTGACTACTGCTCCAGTTCTGACTATTCCATCAGGTGTAGGAGGATTTACAGTGCACACTGATGCTTCACATCAAGGACTGGGTTGTGTATTAATGCAGCATGGCCGTGTGGTTGCATATGCTTCACGACAGTTGAAGCCACATGAGTCTAGATACCCGGTGCATGACTTGGAATTAGCAGCAGTGGTTTTTGCCTTAAAGATTTGGCATCACTACTTGTATGGGGAGAAATTTGAGATATTCACTGATCATAAGAGTTTGAAATATCTCTTTTCACAAGCTGAGCTGAACATGAGACAGAGGCGTTGGTTAGATTTGTTGAAAGACTATGATTGCGAAATAAAATATTATCCGGGTAAGTCGAATGCAGCAGCCGATGCTTTGAGCAGAAAAGTATGTAATATGTCTTTGATCACTAGCAGTGTATCTGATCTAGTAGAAGAATGTTGTCTTTCTGGTTTGGATTTTGTGGAAAATACTCAACCTGCAAGAGTATTTATGATTCAGGCAGAACCCGAGTTGTTTGTTAAAATTAAGAGGCCCAAAGATTAGATCAAAGTATTCAGAAATCAGTTGAACTCGTCAGATCAGGACATCGATCAGAATTCCAGGTCAATAATGAGGGTATTTTGTTTGTGAATGATCGTATTGTAGTTCCTAATATTTCAGAGTTGAGGATGCAGATTTTGCGTGATGCTCATTGCAGTAAGTTCAGTGTACACCCTGGAAGTAAAAAGATGTACAATGATTTGAAGAAACAATTTTGGTGGAAAAGAATGAAATCTGACATAGCAGAATTTGCATCTCGTTGTTTGAATTGTCAACAAGTGAAAGCAGAAAGAAAGCGACCAGGAGGTCTTTTGCATAGCCTTAAAGTTCCAGAATGGAAGTGGGATCCTATTACCATGGACTTTGTCACGAAATTGCCGAGGACGTCGAGAGGTTGCGATGCAATTTGGGTTATTGTTGACAGATTAACTAAGTCTTCGTGTTTCATTCCTTATCAGATGACATATAGGCATGATCAGATGGCCAAATTGTACATCAAAGAAGTTTTGAGATTGCATGGTGTTCCTAAGTCTATTGTATCAGATCGTGATCCCAGATTTTCTTCTCATTTTTGGCAGAGTTTACAAGAGGCCCTTGGTACTCGTTTGAATTTGAGTACATCATATCATCCTCAGACAGACGGACAATCAGAACGTACTATTCAGACATTAGAGGATATGCTGAGAGCGGTAGTGATGGATTTTGGTATAGGTTGGCAGGATTCGTTACCCCTTGTCGAGTTTTCTTATAACAACAGTTATCAAGTGAGCATTGGAATGTCACCATTTGAAGCACTATATGGCAGGAAATGTAGATCTCCTCTGTATTGGGACGATTTATCTGAAGCACCAATTGTAGGACCTGATATGATAAGAGATATGACAGAGAAGGTGAAATTGATTCAGAGTCGTATGCGAGCTGCTCAGGATAGGCAGGCTAAGTATGCGAACATCAGGAGACGGCCGTTGATTTTTGAGAAAGGTGACAGAGTTTTTCTGAAAATATCTCCTTTCCGTGGTACTGTTAGATTTGGAAAGAAAGGAAAATTATCACCGAGATTTGTAGGTCCGTATGAGATTTTGGAACGTGTTGGTGATTTGGCTTATAGATTAGCTCTTCCTCCTGCATTATCAGGTGTTCATGATGTTTTTCATGTGTCCATGTTGAGAAAATATCATCCAGATCCTTCTCATGTACTTCCACCCGATGAGGTTGAGTTAGATCAGAATTTGAGCTACATTGAGAGACCGATTCAAATTCTAGACAGAAAAGATAAGCAACTCAGAAATAAATTGATACCGTTGATTAAAGTACAGTGGAACAGACATGGTGTCGAAGAGGCAACTTGGGAATTAGAAGATAAAATGTGACAAAAATATCCAGAGTTATTCAAATGAAGTACGTTTCTATTCTCGGTTTTATTTTCAGTATTGATTATTACATGATAAACTTGAAAGAGATGATTGATTTCGAGGACGAAATCTATTTTTATAGGGGAAGAATTGTAATGCCCGAATTTTGAAAATGTGATAGTAGTTGTGATGGTTTATGACTTTACGTTATGGTATAAATGGTAATGAATGTTATAGAATGGAATAGATAATTGATGGGAAGAATCAAAGGTGGATTTTGAGCTAAATAGGTAATGGAAGTGCAGAAACGGTGTGAAAAATGTGACAGTGGTTGTGGTTTTTAGAATAATGTTTTGTATATTGATCCAATTGATGTGAGGCCACTTTCATTAGAAAGATATGACATAAGGCTATAACTTTGTTATTTTGCGTTTTGGTCAAATCATTAGGGAAGACGAGCCAAAAGCGCCCCGAAGTGTGTCGTGCGTATCGTTGTTCCTACAATGACACATGTTGGGAGATTTAGCATAACTTTTTACTCAGAGCTCCAAATGATCTGAAATTTTGAGAGGTTAAAGAAAAGACATAGGGCTACAACTTTGTAGTTTACGACTTTTCCACATTCTGAAGGGAAGAGGCGTTTCGGAAGCGATCTTTGTAGTGGAAGTGCGCAGTGTGCTCGCCCTAGCGGACAGAAACATCCGCCCTAGCGAGCCTTGTTCGAAATTTTTTATTTCTGGCCGAGAGTTACGCGCCTTAGCGGACAAAAACATCCGCCCTAGCGAGCCAGCAAGTTGAAAAAGCGTGTTTGGTGTTTGGGAAGGCATAAAATCGAATGAGATCCTCTTTTTACTCATTTTCCTTCTCCTTCTCTTCTCTCTATCGGTTTGGAAGCTAGGGTTCTCTTCTTCCTTTTCATTTTCTTCATTTCTTCTTCAATATATGGGAGATTGTTCAAGGAAATTATGAAATGAAGTTAGATTTGTGATCCTCTCTCCAAGATCTTCAAGATGGTGTAAGTATGTTATATTTTTATTCAAGTTTGGAAATGAGTTGAAGTTTAGATTTGATATTTGAGTTGATAATTGAGATATTGAGATGTTGGAGACGTTGTAATTGTGTTGGTTTGAATATAAAATGGAATTGAAGCCAATGTGTGGGGACCCGGAAGCTAATTCATTCCTTAATCGTCTTTAGGAATAAATAATCAAGTATAATAAACAGGGTCTAATTTTTTTTTTAAAAATTACACAGCGGAAACATAATGTAATTAAATTCAAATTACATATTAAACATAACATACAATTATTGTATGATCTACAATAATCCGACTAGGTTCAACTATAAGTCAGTGCTGGACCCTAAGTTGCTTCAAAGTCTGGATCTCCACGCTATCTAGTCCAGCCTCGTTCTCTTCTTGACCCTGATCCTAGCCCACCTGTTGCCATGCACACATACAAACAAGACAACAGCCGGATAACTCCGGTGAGAATTACATTCTCAGTATAAATCATGTATACATGCAATCATATAAACAATATAAAAGCATATAACGGATAATTCTCACATGTATCAAATCAGAACATGAATCAATATAATACTAAATCAAGTTCTAAACATGTGTCCTATTCAGGAACATAATCAATATCAAGAATAATTCCTATTCTAAACATTTACCCATATCCGGAACATAATCAATATCAAGAATAACTTCTATTCTAACCATAGACCAATATCAGGCACATACTCCATATCAAGAATAACTTCTATTCTAAACATGTACCAACATCAGGAACATAATCAATCTCAAGAATTACTTCTATTCTAAACATGTACCAATATCAGGAACATAATCAATATCAAGAATAACTCCTATTCTAAACATGGACCAACATCTGGAACATGATCAGTATCAAGAATAATTTCTATTCTAAATATGTACCAATATCCGGAACATAAAAGGACATGAATCATATTCAGGAACATAATCAACATCAATCAATATCAATCAATATAACTGTCACTCAAGCTCGTGACTCCACGTTTTAGACTAGACTCAATCCTAGTCTAGGGATCCCGGTTTCCAGATGTGGTATTCCTATATCGAATTCCGTAAAGGATGGAACCATAATCTCTATTACTCGATATAACCAGTGCCCTGGTATTCCTATATCGAATTCCGTAATAGAAGAATTCCAATACCCTTTACTCGATATAACCAAATATGGTGTTCTTATATCGAATTCCGTAATAGATTCCATTACTCGATATAACCAAACATCCAGTGTCCTGACCTAACCGTCAAGGACTGTAGTTCTATCGCCAATATCCTATCTTGAGACATCGTGCAATGTGCCGTGGCGATACCACCACTATCCGGCACTTCTGTCACAAGATAACTCGTCTAATACCTGTCATCTCATATCAAGAGAACAAGTACATCAATCAACTTAATGCAAATATCAATGCAATAAGGTAAAGTATGTGATTTAGGGAAACTCGAGTAAAACCTCTCTCGAGTTGTGCAATCCCAACTCAACATTAATTTATACCTTTATCTTCTCGCTCAGAAGAAGAAGAAGAAGTCCCGACTCTATCTCGGTCCATTCCCAATCTGGTAATAACAATATCGAACAGGTATAATATCAATAAACAACTCAATTCAATACATGTTCTGATCAATATCAAATCACAATAAAATCTGATCAATGTCAATCGACATACGATATATCAATACAATCTAAATCAATACCGACTCTGATCAATTTCAATCAACTGATGTTTTGACGGCATAACAATACTGTCTCGATAATCCCGTCAGTCCAAACATCACGGATATAATACCAGAACTCATAATCAATATCGATACCAGTCATAATCTCAATAACAATACATATCCGATATGAATTCTCAGTCAAATTGATTCCAAAAATCATAACAATTACATAAACAGTCCGTTCCTTAATCTGACTTCGATTCTATGATATCTAACATGACAAGAACATCATATATGAATCCTATTCAATTCTGACAATAGTTTAATTTCAAAACATGTCAAAACGTAGCAAAACTTACGTCAAGTTGTAGCTTACGTTGATAGGAACACGATACCGCATTCAGATTCAAAAACAGACGGACGGATCGTTCACAATCTCCAAATCTTCTCTCGGTTCCTTCTTCCCGTTCTTTTTCTTATTTCTCAAGGAAGGAATCGTGTATGCCTATATATATATATATCCATATATATATACACGTCGCACTTAACAAGACAAGTGGCGAGTTTTGAGTTTGCATGCCGCGCGCATATGCGCGCTTCATCTCGCGCATATGCGCGAGACCTACTGGAGTGCTCGCGCATATGCGCGCCATTTCTCGCGCATATGCGCCGGTCGTCTCTTTTGAGATGTTCGGCCGAGTTCGGTTGAACATCTTGGATTAGAATGTAACGATGCCCGACTTCTTAATTCAAGTTTTTATAACCTCAATCATGTCAATTGATCAATAAATCATTCCAGATTAATCTTAAATTACGGTCATTATACCCAAAATCATTTCAGATTACGGTAATCAAATTCTCGGGCCTTACATTTCTCCCCCTCTAAGATATGATTTCGTCCTCGAAATTACAAACACTTAACTCGTGTTATGCTGATAATCCTATCATATCTCAAATCAGATATAAGAAGGAAACAAACCGAAACGCCAACAATCTCATATCAACGAAATCACTCGTGATAAAATTAATTTCAGAACAATGGCTATACAACATCCGTATATACCAATCAATAACTCATAACAATCAATATCCCAGTTAGAGATATATTCAATCTTCGGTTTTAAATACCAACAGTCATCGTTCGACATTGGCTTATTAGTCTATGTATTCTGAGCTATCCTCATTTCTTCGGAATCAGTTTCATTTTCTTTATCAGATCTCCGATCTTATCAAATCTGCTCTCAAGCATCACTGCAATATGATTTCCATACGAAGGAAATTCACAGTTCTCACTGTCCAATACTTCAACTAAAGCTATTTCGATACTCATCTAGTAGCTATTATTGTACACTAATTCACAATTGACAATGAATCATGTCAATTAGTGCTAAAATCCAGCACTACATGTCCTGGATATCCTCCAGTATCTAGATAGTTCACTCCGACTATCTGTCAATCTATAAATCATAGATGCAAATTATGCTATACACTCAGCCAAAAGTATAAAATCAAACGAAAATCACAGTCTGATAAAATCAACTTTGGCATTCAATACCATCTGACCCCCGTTTCTGACATACTTTTTAGTCGTCTGGTCATATTTGTACGTAATCCTGTACAATATAACATATGAAGATTTGAACAATTGTTCAATTATAACCACTTACTGGTACAATCTTGGCAAAATTTCGGTGATTCCATCACCAAATCCATAGAAATGTACTCCCATTTCTATTTAAGAATCAATAATCGATATAACCAATCTCCTGGTTTCTATCTTCCTGTATTCATCAGTCAGCGATTTAGACATTTCAATATAAATTCTGACATAACTGATTTCATCTGTTTATATCAAAACTGTCCATTCGAATTATCACACATTTCCTGTTACCAGAGCAGTACTGAATCTACTACTGTGTGCATCTGACAATACCTGCCATTCAAATCCGAATATCTGACACAAACAAATCAGCTAATCATATAAAATAAAATATTACCTACCTGGTATTCGGCTCTGACACACTGTTCTAACTATCAAAATCAAGTTCTGAACAGTCTGATTCAACTTCTGAACTGTTTTAATCTTCAAAATCAGTTCTGACTCGACTGAACTGTATATAACCTCAACGGTTCATAACAATCGATATCAAACACAGACTCAGAGTGATAATAATATCATATCAGATTCAGAATATCAGTACACAATGCTGATCTAATGACTGCATAAGACACAATCTCTGACATTTCTGACATCTCGGAAATTCTACCATATTCAATGTCATTCTCAGTCACTGATCCCTGTCTCAACAGTACTATAATTCAGTCAGTATACTATCTTCATATATCATAGACTCTGAGTACAATCTGTCACAATCGAGATTCATATCCGAACAATTCTGTATACCACAATCTCAGTTCCCAGAATATTCAATTCAATCATACGCTGCGAATATATCAAAATGTCATAGATAAACCGAGCATAAAATCATCAGAACACTTCTGAACACAGGATTTATCACCCATACACAGAACTGAAGGATTTTCCAGAGAAACACATAATCAGATGTAACTCTAACTCTTCAGGCAATAAATCTTTCAACTGATATCTCAATTCTCTCGATTCAATTAGTATCAGTCTATAAGAAATTCTAAAATGAACCAATACCTGGTATAGAATCAAGACTGAAATCACTCTCCCTGATACAGGACAGACCTGAAATCTCGTCTGAAAGACTATAGCAAACTTCCTGCTATTAGTAAATCGATCCCTGATAGGCTCAACTCCAGTAATTAACTGAATACATAAGGAATTATTCCATTCCTTTCGATAATCATCGAATCCTACGTAATACGGTCATCAAGGAATTCAAAATCGAGAATTCTTACCGTATCATTTATTCTTTGACCATGTCAGGTACGAATCTTACCATCTCCTGGCAAGAATCTATAATAATTTTGTACTTGTCAACATATCTATATCCAGAATGCAGTCAAAATCAGACATCAAAGTACAATACAATCCCATTCAATCTCATTCTCATCTCACTGCAGTATACAATATGTCGTAGAATTCACTGCTATCAATTCCTCTCCTCGGAAGGTACAAAATCAATACTACAGTAACATAGGCCTAACAGGTACAACATATATCAATGCAACTCAGTCAAAGATAATCGTAAATAATGCATTAGTATATATCAATACATATGCAATATAATCATAAAGGAACAGTACCTACCACTATATCATCAAGTGTGTCCTAGGTCTGTTCCTCGATCACCATGTCCAGATGATCCAGCTCCCTGAAATCCTCAGGAACCTCTCAGTTCTAATATTCTTTTGGTTGTAATCCACCAACTCCTGGCGGCTTCTCGTAACTGATTGGGCACCAGTTTAACTCTCTGTTCATCTGTACAATCAAGTAAATCGAACAGTATTTCTATGTCATTAAACCAGTTCTCATACTCTTCAGACGTCCCGATACCACTCAGAATCTGCGGCTGAACTAACTGAAACTCTTTTAATTTAGTTTTCATCTGAATTTCTGATACATCTATCTGATCAGACGAAGTACTACCCCTTTCTGAAATTCTTCTACGAGGTATATCTGATGATCACAGGAATCAGTAATCACAAAAGATAATCAATCCCAATCCCTTTCTGATCAGCTTACCTTCTGATCAAGAATTGGTTCTGATTCATTTTCAAATCAGATATATTACCAAATCAATTCAGATATTCAGGTAACGTACAGTTAAACGCAATAAAACATGCTGGCATGCTAGCATACTCAATGTAAATCAACATAATACTATATCACATGCTAGCAATCAAAAGCAGGAAAGAAAACACATTCTACCCCGCTCACTCTTTTCTATCTCAGTGCTAAGGAACCTACAGTTCAAGGACCTACAGCTCTGATACCACCTGTTGTGGGGACCCGGAAGCTAATTCATTCCTTAATCGTATTTAGGAATAAATAATCAAGTATAATAAACAGGGTCTAAATTTTTTTTTTAAAATTACACAGCGGAAACATAATGTAATTAAATTCAAATTACATATTAAACATAACATACAATTATTGTATGATCTACAATAACCCGACTAGGTTCAACTATAAGTCAGTGCTGAACCCTAAGTTGCTTCAAAGTCCGGATCTCCACGCTATCTAGTCCAGCCTCGTTCTCTTCTTGACCCTGATCCTAGCCCACCTGTTGCCATGCACACATACAAACAAGACAACAGCCGGATAACTCCGGTGAGAATTACATTCTCAGTATAAATCATGTATACATGCAATCATATAAACAATATAAAAGCATATAACGGATAATTCTCACATGTATCAAATCAGAACATGAATCAATATAATACTAAATCAAGTTCTAAACATGTGTCCTATTCAGGAACATAATCAATATCAAGAATAATTCCTATTCTAAACATTTACCCATATCCGGAACATAATCAATATCAAGAATAACTTCTATTCTAACCATATACCAATATCAGGCACATACTCCATATCAAGAATAACTTCTATTCTAAACATGTACCAAAATCAGGAACATAATCAATCTCAAGAATAACTTCTATTCTAAACATGTACCAATATCAGGAACATAATCAATATCAAGAATAACTCCTATTCTAAACATGGACCAACATCTGGAACATGATCAGTATCAAGAATAATTTCTATTCTAAATATGTACCAATATCCGGAACATAAAAGGACATGAATCATATTCAGGAACATAATCAACATCAATCAATATCAATCAATATAACTGTCACTCAAGCTCGTACTCCACGTTTTAGACTAGACTCAATCCTAGTCTAGGGATCCCGGTTTCCAGATGTGGTATTACTATATCGAATTCCGTAAAGGATGGAACCATAATCTCTATTACTCGATATAACCAGTGCCCTGGTATTCCTATATCGAATTCCGTAATAGAAGAATTCCAATACCCTTTACTCGATATAACCAAATATGGTGTTCCTATATCGAATTCCGTAATAGATTCCATTACTCGATATAACCAAACATCCAGTGTCCTGACCTAACCGTCAAGGACTGTAGTTCTATCGACAATATCCTATCTTGAGACATCGTGCAATGTGCCGTGGCGATACCACCACTATCCGGCACTTCTGTCACAAGATAACTCGTCTAATACCTGTCATCTCATATCAAGAGAACAAGTACATCAATCAACTTAATGCAAATATCAATGCAATAAGGTAAAGCATGTGATTTAGGGAAACTCGAGTCAAACCTCCCTCGAGTTGTGCAATCCCAACTCAACATTAATTTATACCTTTATCTTCTCGCTCAGAAGAAGAAGAAGAAGTCCCGACTCTATCTCGGTCCATTCCCAATCTGGTAATAACAATATCGAACAGGTATAATATCAATAAACAACTCAATTCAATACATGTTCTGATCAATATCAAATCACAATAAAATCTGATCAATGTCAATCGACATACGGTATATCAATACAATCTAAATCAATACCGACTCTGATCAATTTCAATCAACTGATGTTTTGACGGCATAACAATACTGTCTCGATAATCCCGTCAGTCCAAACATCACGGATATAATACCAGAACTCATAATCAATATCGATACCAGTCATAATCTCAATAACAATACATATCCGATATGAATTCTCAGTCAAATTGATTCCAAAAATCATAACAATTACATAAACAGTCCGTTCCTTAATCTGACTTCGATTCTATGATATCTAACATGACAAGAACATCATATATGAATCCTATTCAATTCTGACAATAGTTTAATTTCAAAACATGTCAAAACGTAGCAAAACTTACGTCAAGTTGTAGCTTACGTTGATAGGAACACGATACCGTATTCAGATTCAAAAACAGACGGACGGATCGTTCACAATCTCCAAATCTTCTCTCGGTTCCTTCTTCCCGTTCTTTTTCTTATTTCTCAAGGAAGGAATCGTGTATGCCTATATATATATATATATATCCATATATTTATACACGTCGCACTTAACAAGACAAGTGGCGAGTTTTGAGTTTGCATGCCGCGCGCATATGCGCGCTTCATCTCGCGCATATGCGCGAGACCTACTGGAGTGCTCGCGCATATGCGCGCCATTTCTCGCGCATATGCGCCGGTCGTCTCTTTTGAGATGTTCGGCCGAACATCTTGGATTAGAATGTAACGATGCCCGACTTCTTAATTCAAGTTTTTATAACCTCAATCATGTCAATTGATCAATAAATCATTCCAGATTAATCTTAAATTACGGTCATTATACCCAAAATCATTTCAGATTACGGTAATCAAATTCTCGGGCCTTACACAATGGCAAAGCATATGAGAATATTTCTTTAGCACGCATGCCATGTGTTTGATGAAATGATTCAATGAATGTTTTTATGGCATATTAAGGTTAAGAAATTTACGGATCTTGATTCGAAGCAGTATTGAACTAATTATGAATTTTGAAACAGAAATTACTTTGTTTTGATAGATGATCAAAGTCCTTGAGTTATAGTAAAATTCAAAGGTTCAAGACTTTTCACCTACGCATTTCGATCTTCTTTTGGGAATATTCGAAAGGTATGTTACGGTCGGTAACATACGAGGTAAAAGTATCATTTTATTTAAATTGAAACTCTATGGCTAGATGAACTATTGTGATTTGATGATGATTGTTGTATTGAGATGAGTTTATTATTATATTGAGATGATGATATTGATTTGCATCATGGCATTGCATATTGAGCCACTTGTTGATTCAGATTTGATATGGCGGAGTTTGCCTTGATATACTGATTTGTTGGACGTATGGGGCTATAGTTGAGTTGGCATAGTGTATGCGGAGGTCGCTGCTATGGCCTGAACACTCTCTATAGGCGCATCATAGTCCTGGGATTGTAGAACACAGCACCCCACCCCGAGCGGATGAGTCGGTGGATGTTGCTGGGTGATTCTATTCCCTTGGGTACCCTATGATCAGATGATTCACTTGATCTTGAGATTTATTGATAGCCCACAGCTTCTGATCATGCATTGCATTATATCGCATCTTTATGAATTTATATGAACTATTTGAAATTTTAATTCTCATATGTTATTGATTGTATCATACTGGGTTTATACTCACCGGCGTGTCGGTTACCTCTTGTTTTCATGTGCTTGACGGTAGGTGAGGCGAGGCTTGGAATGCCAGAGTCAAGCTCCAGGCGAGGAGATACGAGTTAGAGTGGGATTCTCGGGTCTTAGGAGCATTTGATGATGTTGGGTTTAAATTTGGTTCACAAGTTTATTTTGGCATGTTGAAAACTTTATTTTAAACATTTGAGACATTTAAATTATTTGACGATGTTATGTGGATTTGTGAACAACATATTATGTATTTTATTAAATCATTTGGTTTGTTACATTTATAATCGTTGGTATTAGCTAGATATCGGACCCGGGGCCCCACATGTGCTGAGTCTTTAGACTCACTAGGTTTGTAAGATACATGATTTGATGATTTTTGGAGGCGGTGACGATTGAGTCGATCGAGTGCAGCAGTACACACCCGAGGCCTTTTATGTTTCCGCACTAGCTTATTAGATTAAGGATTTAAAGATTATATTAATGATTTTTATTAGAGATATTTTTTTGCTTAATATTTTTAGCCGATCTTTTTAAAGGTCGATTTAGGAATTTTGGTTAGTCGATTATTTAGAATTTTATGTTATGCACTTGAGATTTCATATGTTAATTTATTATGATTCATGATTAAGTTAAATTATTTTATTATAATTTATGATTTTAGATTAGAAAAAAAAAATAGAGGTCGTTTCATGAAGCTTCATAGTCGTCCCTTCCTAAAGATATTGCAACTTCTCCAAAGATGGAAACGAAAAGGTATGTGTATTTCTTTTACATGTATATAATAATGAACTACTTTTGAGTTATTCAGCAGTTCAGTGATCACTGTGATATATAATAAGATTATTTGAATTTGAATCTGATGGATATTTCATGAAATTGATATTATCTTTTTATTTCTAGTGTTGATAAGACACGTAAAAAAACATGTCGTCCATATTTTTTAAAATGGAAAATATTTGATTTTGGCATCCCATTACCCAAAAAAAAAAGGCAATGGTAGTATGGTTAATGTTGACTCCTATCCAGTTACGAATTTATTGCGTTTAATTTTCTTTTCTTGCTTTGGACAAATTTTTCCCTTAATTAAATTTCGTATTCATAAACTCAGCGCCAAATTTACAAGGATTTCTTGAAAAATATGAAAACTTCATCAGAAAACCATCTTTCTAACAATATCCTCAAAAAACTTTATTATTCATTACTTTGACAACTTATTGATTAAAATTAATTATTCTTTTGATCTGTACGTTTTTTCTGATATCTTGTAATTTATGAAAATAGTAAACGAAAAAATATATTTAGTATTCACTGGTTGTAGATTATATTAAGAATTTTGTCATACTCGAGTGTTCGGAGTTGACTTGATATTTTTTCCTTAATTCTAAAACAATTATATGATCATCCGCTTCTGGTAAAGGAGTTGCTAAGGATGTTTTATCGAGGATGGATTCGTTTGTTGACAAAGAACCGACAATGAACCTCATGCGAGATATTTAATGCAAAATTGAAATTATATCATCTTTTCTCGTAAGAACCTAACCCTTTTTTAGAATGTATGTTATATGAATTTTCATGACATCGCATACTATTTTTGATTTCAGAATGAATTACTTCCCAAGGGACACTTCATACTTATATTTTCACTGACTGCACAAATGCTTGATCAAATAGAGGTTAGTTTACAAACTAGTTGTATGAAATTTTTTCTAAGTTCTACTATCATAAATTTATACTCATGGCTTGCTACTTTGCTTCTTTTTCTACATTATTATTATTATTAAACTTATAGTAACATCTCTAATTTTTTATTCATTATGAAGACCTATTTATACAACCAACTTGACAAAGGGAATACCAAAAAACTAGATGGCTCTTTGAATTTTCTAGTTCATCAAATATCGTTCCAACTACTTAAATATTCTAGTAGTCTAAATTAATTGAAGAATTATCTAGAAAGTGATGGTCAAACTTTGATTTATTCCAACAAACAATTCATGAATACGAAAAATATTCTTTGTTTTTAAGATATAATTTATTTTTTGAAATAATCTTTTACGTGAATATCTTTTCCTTATTGATAAGATTGTGTGAAATATTTAATTAAGGGTTTTGCGTTTCAAGATATGTGATAATTATAATAAGAATTTTATTATAAAGGCCCTAAAACTCCTTACTTGAAAATTTGCGGAAAATTTAAAAGTTTCTTTTTTAAAAATAAATGGAGTGCCTCATCCATAAAATCAACTGATAACTCAAGTTCAATGTTTAAAATATAGCAGCGGAAGAAAATAAAGTTTGTCGAAAATAACAATTTAAAAATATTCAACAGCTGATAAAATGTCTGAGCGTAAAAAAATGGCAAGTGCTGAAACTGAGGTCCTCGGGTGCCACTACTGCCGACCCAAGCTGGCTCACTGGTCCCCGCCCTCGGCCCTGGCCTCATCAGTACCTACAACAATCAAGTCTAGTGAGCCTAAAGACTCAGCATGCAAATATCGTAGGTAACGAGTAAATACTGAAGTAAAATGTGCTTGGGATAAAATATCATGTCATGAGGCATACTGAAAATAACTCGTACTGAGCAATTAAAATACGTGCATGGCTGAACTGAAAATAATAGTAAAAAGGGTTTGCTCCTTGGAGCCCTATACTGAAATAACTGGTAAAAATTTTCTGTTGAGAATATGGTCTACGCCTGTAGCCCCTGCACTGAACTGAACTGATCGGTAACTGGCTACCGGGGAGTATAAAACTGAACTGAGCTGGCCGGTCACTGGCGACCGGGTGGTACCAAACTGAACTGAGCGGTCACTGGCGACCGTATAAAATAATGATCCCATAATAGTGAATTGACCCCAAGCAATATCGCATAAATCTCAAAAATAAGTATTTTCTAATTTAATGCACGTAATATAATTAAATGGCATAATGAGAAATCATGTAATTTTACCAACTGGATTGGATCGTTCCCAGGCTCGCTGCAACCTAAATATGTCATGAAAAATATGCAATAGCTTATACTTGTCCAACTATGCAATTTAAGTTCAAAAAATGCGACTATGACGCCTAATGACTTCGTATTTAATCATAACTCCGAACCAACCTGAACCAACACTGAACCAATGTATAGTCATGATGAAAATACGCTTAAAATACTGAAGTAACGCTTCTAAAATGATGAGGGTCGAAATCTAAGTGAAATGGAGGCCAAAACATGAAACGCTCTTTCGAGAGTCAATTTGGCACATCGCACCAGTAAATTCTCGTACGACCTCAAAAATGATTTGAATCACGAACGGTCGAAAATGTGACCTTCCCAACTCAAAGGGGCACTGTCCAGTCCAAGGCCATAGGCTAAAAGCCAATCGAGAACTCGAACGAGCCTCCGAACCGACACAGCCACTTGCTGTAAATTTCCAGCAGCTGTACAATCGCGTATCTTGTGTTGTTTTCGAGACTACTGGCCATTGGGGGCGTGAACCACCGACCAGAGACTCTTATCAACATCCCAAGGAATGATTTGAATCATGGCTAAGGGCCCTAGGCCAGCCACAACTCGAATCATTCCATCACCCACTCGAAGGGTCCAACCGAGACTTTCGTGCATGCGTGTGTAGTGTCTTGCTTTGATCGATGTCTCGTGTTGTTCCAGTGGCCATTTGATTGACCATGTCACGATCTAGACATCCAAGGGCATGGTATGAACCATGGCTAAGGGCCATAGGCCAACCAAGATCCATACCAAACCAACCAACTCGAAGCACAAGTGCTGTCCAACCGAAGGGGCCGAGAGGGGAGGGGGCTGTTCTTATTGTTTTGATTAAAAACCGAGGAGCTATGGACCAAGCCACCAAAAAGGGCGACTTAGTCACGTCTTAAACATGCTAGAGAAGTTATCTAACCATGGCTATAGGCCCCTACGGCAACCATGATCCGATCCTTTCTCTTGACAGCAAAAATCAAAACTTTGAGACTCAAAAATGGCACCGATGGAGTGTTGTTGTCAATTCGAAATTCAAGCAAGCATGGGGACTGAAACATTGGACTAAAGTGATCCTAATCCATGCTAGAACATGTATAGATGTCGCCTTGGGAGCCTGGAACCGATCCATCCACCTGAAACCACAACACAAGAAGTGGCCGTGAACTGCACAAGAAATTTCGAAATCTGCATATATTGCTTTTCTGAAAATTCTTTGGTGTATCTTGGTTTTTGCATGATAAAACATGATCATGTACTGAAAAATAGTTGATAATATGACTTGATTGAGGTTTGAAAGAAATCTAGACATGCCTGGTTTCGTTTCGAAAGAAAACGAACGAAACGACGACGACGCGGCACGGATGAGGTGGAGCGCTTCTCTTGTTTTTCTTTTCTCTATTTTTCTCTCTTCTTTTGGCTATGAAACCCACGTTTTCTCCTACTAAAAACACTCTGAATTATCCTTTCAGGTTTCGGTGGGAAGGGGAGGATAATATTGGTTAGGGGAGTGAGGGAGTGGTTGCCATATAATGGGGAACAAGCAAGACCAAGTCTACTAGTTTTGAAATTTGAATTATTGCTGCTATGATATGTTGGATGATTCTAGAATGCAAGTGGCCGAATTATACCTTGGTAATTTAGACTAGGATAAGCTCTTAATTAATTAAATGGTGCTAAATAAATTGGAGGGATTATCCTACTAATTAAATATCAAGAAGGGGTCAAAGTTTGATGAGTTGGCAAGGTGTTGTCTAGGCAAGGGGGTGGCCGAAATTTACACATCAAAATGAAGGGAAAAAAATGTTGTTCATTCACTAAATTAATAACCCTTAAAAGTCTCACTAATCCTTTAATAAATTTAGTGAATTAATCCCTTAATTAAGTAACTTAAATGAGCTTATTTCTTAATCACCTCAAGCAACTTAAATTAAATCCTTAAACCTTCTTACTAACTTAAATGAACTTACTTGCTAGCTAAAATAACTTCTGGAAATATTTCTCAAATCTTAAATTCTATCTCAAAACTCCCACTCCAGTCTGGCCTCACTGAAATAACTGAAATGCTAAAAATCAAACTACTGCACTGAAATAATAAAATAATTAACTTCAAAGAAATGCATTAAAATAATCATGCAATGAAGTCAATTTAAATTTAAAAAAAATCTAGAATTATGCATGGCTTATACGTAGACTGATTTTCGGGTTCTACAATCCTCTCCCCCTTAAAAGAAATTTCGTCCTCGAAATTAGAACTCACTGAATAACTCAGGGTAACAATCTCTCATCTCCGGCTCAGACTCCCACGTAGCTTCCTCCTCTGAATGGTTGAGCCATTTGACTTTGACTCGCTTAACCAACTTGTTCCGAAGTTTCTTCTCCTGCCGGTCTAGGATTTGCACTGGTCTCTCCTCATAAGACAAGTTTGGAGTAAGCTGCAACGGCTCGAAATTCAGCACATGCGAAGGATTTGCCATATACTTCCTCAGCATGGAGACGTGGAACACATTGTGTACTCCAGCCAGATTCGGCGGAAGAGCTATACGATAAGCTAGCATCCCAACTCTGTCAAGGATCTCAAACGGTCCAATGAATCTCGGACTGAGCTTCCCTTTCTTCCCAAATCGCATGACACCCTTCATAGGTGCCACTTTCACAAAGACATGATCGCCCACTGCAAACTCTAAATCTCTCCTTCGCTGATCGGCATAACTCTTCTGTCGGCTCTGAGCAGTCCTCATCCTATCACGGATCTTGACTACTACATCTGCTGCCTGCTGAACAATCTCTGGCCCCAACTCTGCTCTCTCTCCTACTTCATCCCAATGAGCCGGAGATCTACACTTGCGGCCATACAGTGCTTCATACGGAGCCATACCAATAGAAGACTGGAAGCTGTTGTTATAGGTGAACTCTACCAATGGTAAGTTCGACTCCCAACTCCCAGAGAAATCAATGACGCAAGCGCGAAGAAGATCCTCCAAAATCTGAATAACTCGCTCCGACTGCCCATCTGTCTGCGGATGGAAAGCTGTGCTAAACAGCAACTTCGTACCCAAAGTCGAATGCAAACTCTTCCAAAATGAGGAAGTGAATCTGGGATCTCTGTCGGATACGATCGAAACTGGAACACCATGAAGTCGGACTATCTCCCGGTTATACAGCTCTGCATACTGAATCATGGTGAATGTCGTCTTAATAGGCAAGAAGTGCGCTGATTCGGTAAGATGATCTACAATCACCCAAATAGCATTCGATCCCCTGGCTGACTTCGGCAATCCGGTCACAAAATCCATGGTAATGTTCTCTCACTTCCACTCAGGAATAGGAAGAGGCTTGAGCAAACCTGCTGGTCTCTGATGCTCGGCCTTCACTAACTGACAGGTCAGACACTCGGACACAAATCGTCTGATGTCCTTCTTCATACCAGGCCACCAATACAATAGCTGCAGATCTCTGTACATCTTCGTACTCCCATGGTGAATGGAGTACGGGGACATGTGGGCCTCTGATAAGATGTCTGCTCGGATAGTGTTACGCCTTAAACGCATACAAATCTCGAGGATGAGATTAATGTTTTTAATGATGTAACATATCCCAAAGTTTTTGTTTTGATGATACCAAAACTTGGATTAAAAATGTACTAATGTTTTATATTGAGGCATGCAGGAAATTAAGAACAAGGTTACGTTCGGAAGATCCGAAATTTGGTTCGGACGTTCCGAAATTGTGCAAATCAGAAGCAAAATAGAAGCTGTTCGGAAGCTGTGAGGAGCAAGTTCGGACGTTCCGAAGACTGGATCGGACGTTCCGAACACTGGCAATCAAATCACTTCAATCCGGAGACAAATTGATCTGACTGTTGATTGAGTAGATTTCGGACGCTACGATGGACATGATCGGAAGCTACGAAGTGTTGAAGATTTCAAATCTCCGGAAACGCGGGAATGTTCGGACGGTACGAACTGGAGTTCGGACCTTCCGAAGTGGTTCATACACTGTCTAAAAGAACTGTTCAGAAGAAACGAAGTTTGATCGGTCCCTCCGAAGCATATGTTCGGACCCTACGAAGTCAAGAACGGAAGATCCGAAGTCATTCCAGAATTACGCAAATTGATTTCAATCACATCGGACGTTCCGAAGTATAAACAGAAGATCCGAACCTTGGCGTCCAAGACTAGTATAAATAGGCCTTTGAGGATGCATTCTCAATCATCCCACTCCATTCTCTCTTGTCTCTTACAAAGATTTCTACTATCTCTTGTGTGCGTTGATTAAAAGAGTTGTAATATCAAAAGAGTTGTAGAAAAAGAGTGAAAGTAATACTCTCGAGTGGGTTGTAAAAGTTCGTGGCTATCCTTGGAGCCCTCAAGGCCAAGTAGACGCATCGAGGCGTGGTTGTAAAAGCTAGCTTGGAGCTCCTAAAGCCAAGTCGTTATAGTGATACCTCGATCCTCATCGAGAAGGGGAGACGTAGACGATTCTTCGTCGAACTTCCATAAACATCTCTATCCCTCTTTACTTTACGCATTTACTTTACTACGCATTTATTTTACGCACTTACTTTACGCATTCATTTTTATTTGTGATTGTCCCTCAAGTCTTCCGCTTGCAATTTTTGCAAACTCGTTTTAAAAACGCTAAAGGGCCTTAAAGAACCTATTCACCCCCCCTTTAGGTTCTTCAAGTGGTATCAGAGCCAAGTTTTTCAAAATCTTTCAAATGGCCAATCTAGCAAGCGAGTATGCCCAAGGACAATCAACAAATCGTCCCCCTCTTTTCAATGGTACTAATTACGGATATTGGAAGAATAGAATATCTCTATACATCCAATCCGTCGATTACGACCTTTGGAAAATAACGGTGAAAGGTCCCTATATCCCCATGAAAACGGTGGATGATAAGGAAATTCCTAAGGGAATGGATGACCTCACCAAGGACGATATGAAACTTATCTCTCAAAATGCTAAAGCTATGAATATTCTTCATTGTTCCCTAGATAAGAATGAATACAACCGAATCTCGGCTTGCACCTCCGCCAAAGAGATTTGGGACAAATTGGAGATTTGCCACGAGGGAACCAATCAAGTCAAAGAAACGAAGATAGATCTTCTCCAACTCAAGTACGAGACCTTTGAGATGGAACCCAAGGAGGATGTCGACACCATGTTCCGGCGGCTCACCCAAATCATCAATGAGCTTGCCCAACTTGGTGAGAACTACCCAACTAAACAAGTGTGGAGGAGAGCCCTTCGAGCACTACCGGCGGAATGGGATGCAAAGCGCACGGCTATCATTGAATCCAACAAGGGAGATGCGGCATCCTACGACCTTGATCAACTTCATGGGACCCTAAAGACCCATGAACTTGAAGTATCTACCCGGAAGGAGACAAAGAAAGATGACGACAAAGTAAAGGCGAAAGGGATCGCCTTGACCAGTCAACTTGAAGATAGTGACGATGAAGAAATGGCACTCCTCACTAGAAAGTTCAAAAGATTCATGCGGAGTTCCAACTTCAACAAGAAGGACAAAAAGATTGAGAAGGAAGTGACCTGCTACAACTGTCAACAAAAAGGTCACTATGCAAACGAGTGTCCCTCCAAAAAGAAGGCCGGCAAAGACAAGAAGAAGGCCCTTCTAGCCACGTGGAGCGACAGCGACAACGAAGAGGAGTCTACCCTATGCTTCATGGCGAAGGAAGATCATCTGACCGACTCGGATGACGACGAGGTACCCTCTTACGATGAATTACTCTCCGCTTACACTAGTATGTACAATAAGGCTAAGTCACTTAGAAATGAGAATACGCAACTTAAAACTGAACTAGAAGCTAGGATGCATGACAACACTATGCTCAAGACAAACCTAAGAGACTTAGAGAAAGCCTTCAACAAGTTCAATGTGAGCAGCGGTAAACTAGAAAACCTCTTGAGCATGCAAAGGTGTAACTTCGACAAAGGAGGTCTAGGATATGAAAAGAAATCAGTCAACTTCGCTAGTCTTATCGCAAAGGCAAAACTAAGAACACCACCAACATGCACTTACTGTTGTAAGATAGGCCACATAAGACCTAAATACAAGAAACTTAGACACCAACACAATAAGAATAGTTATTGGAAATGGATCCCCAAATCCCCAACTACTACTAACCTCAAAGGACCCAAAGAAACGGGTACCAACTATCAAATTGTATCTCAATCTTATAGGGACAAAGGGGAGACAAGTCATCGAGCACTTGGTATCTTGACAGTGGATGCTCTCGACACATGACGGGAGAAAAGAAGCTGCTACAATCCATTCGACCAAAAGAAAAGGGATCGGTGACCTTTGGAGACAACAGCAAAGGGATCATAGAAGGCATCGGCTCAATAGGTATATCTAACTCTACTATTATTGATGATGTACTTCTTGTGAAAGGACTTAAACATAACCTCCTAAGTATTAGTCAATTGTGCGATAGGGGTTATGAAGTCAAATTCACACCACACGATTGCACTGTATCACTCACAACTGACAAATCCATTAGTTTCAAAGGTTATAGAAGTGAAAATGTTTACAAGGTCGATTTAAAGACTTCATCTTTTTCAAAAATAAAAAGCCTTGTAACATTAAATGTTGATGACAACATTCTTTGGCATAGACGACTTGGTCATGTTGGGATGAGCACCATAGAAAAACTTTTAAAACTTGACCTAGTTTCCGGAATGCCAAAGCTAAATTTAAAATTAGATTCTTTTTGTGATGCTTGTCAACTTGGTAAACACACAAAGGAATCTTTCAAAAATAAAACTTTTGTATCCACTTCTATGCCCCTTGAATTACTTCACCTAGATTTATGTGGTCCCTCGAGGACAACTAGTCTAGGAGGTAAATCCTATGCTTTTGTCATTGTGGATGATTTTTCACGTTTTACTTGGACATTGTTTTTAGCCCATAAAAGTGATGCCTTTGATCATTTCAAAATTTTTGTCAAAAAGGTTGAAAATGAGAAAAATCTTTTGATCAAACAAATCCGTAGTGACCACGGAACGGAATTTCAAAATGAAAATTTTTCAATTTTTTGTCAAAACAAAGGCATTGGTCACAACTTTTCTTGTCCTAGAACTCCTCAACAAAACGGTGTTGTTGAGAGGAAGAATAGGACCCTAGTAGAGATTGCAAGGACCATGCTATGTGAGCATTCTCTACCAAAATATTTTTGGGTTGAAGCGATGAGTTCTGCTTGTTACATCATCAATCGCGTATCAATAAGGCCAATTCTCAAGAAAACTCCATACGAACTATGGAGAGGGAGAAAGCCTAACATTTCTTACTTCCGCGCTTTTGGATCAAAATGTTTCATCCACAACAATGGTAAGGACAACCTGGGTAAGTTCGATGCTAAATCGGACAAAGGTATCTTTCTTGGTTACTCTACTTCTAGCAAAGCATATAGAGTCTTTAATAAACGCACTTTACTAGTTGAGGAATCTATTCATGTCATATTTGATGAAACTAACCCTTGCTTGCCTAGACCTGTTGTTTCTGATGATGATGATATAGATATCCTTGGCGAAGAGTTGGAGTCCACAAGCCTAGATGATGTTCCTAAAGATCAAGAGGACGCACCTCTTCCGAAGGAGTGGACTACGCACAAGGATCATCCCATAGACCTCATCATTGGTAGCCCATCGAAGGGAGTATCTACTCGCTCTTCTAATATGTGCAATTATCTTGCTTTTCTTTCTCACATAGAGCCTAAGAACATAGAAGAAGCTTTACTTGATGATTCTTGGATTATTGCTATGCAAGATGAACTAAATGAATTTAGAAGGAATAAAGTTTGGAATCTTGTACCTAGACCCATTGATAGACCTGTCATAGGAACTAAATGGGTATTTAGGAACAAGTTAGATGAGCATGGTACAATCACTAGAAATAAAGCTAGGCTAGTAGCTAAAGGATATAGTCAAGAAGAGGGAATTGATTATGATGAGACTTATGCCCCTGTTGCTAGACTAGAATCCATTCGCATGCTACTTGCTTTTGCTTGCTCTAGAGACTTTAAATTGTTTCAAATGGATGTTAAAAGTGCTTTTCTTAATGGTGATTTGAAAGAAGAAGTGTATGTTGAGCAACCTGTTGGTTTTGAAGATGTGCACTTATCTGATTATGTGTATAAACTTGATAAGGCTTTGTATGGTTTGAAACAAGCTCCTAGAGCTTGGTATGAGAAATTGTCTACTTTCTTGCTGTCTAATGGTTTTTGTAGGGGTAAAGTTGATATTACCTTGTTTACCTTGACTAAAGATAATGATTTGCTGATAGTACAAATATATGTAGATGATATTATTTTTGGTGCTACTAATGAACACTTGTGTAGAGATTTTTCTAAGCTTATGCAGGATCACTTTGAGATGAGCATGATGGGCGAGCTTAACTACTTCCTTGGTCTCCAAATCAAGCAATGCAAGGATGGTTTCTTTGTCAACCAAGGGAAGTACATCAAGGAGATGCTCAAAAAGTTTGGGATGGAGTCTTCCAAAGCCTCATCCACACCTATGAGCACGACAGTCAGACTCGACAAAGATGAGGGAGGTAAACCTGTTGACCAAAAGTTATTTCGTAGCATGATTGACTCCCTACTCTATGCGACTGCTAGTAGACCTGACATTATGTTTAGTGTTTGCTTGTGTGCACGATTTCAATCATGTCCAAAGGAATCACACTTATTCGCCCTAAAACGCATTTTCAAATATCTTTCAAATACTCCAAATCTCGGATTATGGTATTCTAAGAACTCATTTTTCGATTTAAAAGCTTACTGTGATGCCGACTTTGGAGGATATAAGGTGGATAGAAAAAGCACTAGTGGTACCTGTTTCTTTTTGGGAAATTGCTTGGTGTCATGGTTTTCTAAAAAGCAAAACTGTGTTGCACTTTCAACGACCGAGGCCGAGTATATGGCTGCCGGTAGTTGTTGTGCACAAATTCTTTGGATGAAGTATCAATTACTCGACTATGGTGTTACTTTTTCAAAAATTCCAATCTTTTGTGATAATACAAGCACCATATGTCTAACAAAGAATCCAGTTCAACATTCTCGTACTAAACATATTGACATTCGTCATCATTTTATTCGTGATCACATTGAGCAAAATGATGTTGAACTTCACTATGTTGACACCAAGAATCAAATTGCTGATATTTTTACAAAACCACTAGATGAATCTACTTTTACTCGTTTGCGTGGTGAACTTGGCATGATTGAGTTGTAAACATTAGTCAAATACTCTCGTACATATTTGTTAAATTGAGGGGGAGTATTATTAATGTGAGCATTATAATGTCGGATAATACAAATTAATTGTATTTATCCATAATTATGGCTCAACATTCATTTATGTGCTAAATATTTTAAATTTTAGGTGTTCCTCATCTTGGCTACTTCGGAATCACCGTTCCTCATCTTGCATTTATTAGTGGATATTTTACCTGTTTATTTGTCTCTCTTTATGCTTATGTCTTTTTGATTATCACAAAAAGGGGGAGAATTTATTTGGTTAAAATTTCTATTAAATGGTTATTAAATAAATTCGCCTTAATTCAACCTCTTAGACTTGTTATTTGATTAAGGGGGAGTTATTTAATAACATTTAGATTATGTTGATTATTGTTTCTCAATTTTTAACCAAGTTTTGTGATCATCAAAAAGGGGAGAGATTGTTATGCCTTAAACGCATACAAGTCTCGAGGATGAGATTAATGTTTTTAATGCTGTAACATATCCCAAAGTTTTTGTTTTGATGATACCAAAACTTGGATTAAAAATGTACTAATGTTTTATATTGAGGCATGCAGGAAATTAAGAACAAAGGTTACGTTCGGAAGATCCGAAATTTGGTTCGGATGTTCCGAAATTGTGCAAATCAGAAGCAAA
Organism: Primulina eburnea; assembly: GCF_022965805.1. Classification (NCBI taxonomy): domain Eukaryota; kingdom Viridiplantae; phylum Streptophyta; class Magnoliopsida; order Lamiales; family Gesneriaceae; genus Primulina; species Primulina eburnea. The sequence goes on along the minus strand of NC_133112.1, from coordinate 14,723,568 downwards.
ATAGAAGCTGTTCGGAAGCTGCGAGGAGCAAGTTCGGACGTTCCGAAGACTGGATCGGACGTTCCGAACACAAGCAATCAAATCACTTCACTCCGGAGACAAATTGATCTGACTGTTGATTGAGTAGATTTCGGACGCTACGATGGACATGATCGGAAGCTACGAAGTGTTGAAGATTTCAAATCTCCGGAAACGCGGGAATGTTCGGACGGTACGAACTGGAGTTCGGACCTTCCGAAGTGGTTCATACACTGTCTAAAAGAACTGTTCAGAAGAAACGAAGTTTGATCGGTCCCTCTGAAGCATATGTTCGGACCCTACGAAGTCAAGAACGGAAGATCCGAAGTCATTCCAGAATTACGCATTGATTTCAATCACATCGGACGTTCCGAAGTATAAATAGAAGATCCGAACCTTGGCGTCCAAGACTAGTATAAATAGGCCTTTGAGGATGCATTCTCAATCATCCCACTCCATTCTCTCTTGTCTCTTACAAAGCTTTCTACTATCTCTTGTGTGCGTTGATTAAAAGAGTTGTAATATCAAAAGAGTTGTAGAAAAAGAGTGAAAGTAATACTCTCGAGTGGGTTGTAAAAGTTCGTGGCTATCCTTGGAGCCCTTAAGGCCAAGTAGACGCATCGAGGCGTGGTTGTAAAAGCTAGCTTGGAGCTCCTAAAGCCAAGTCGTTATAGTGATACCTCGATCCTCATCGAGAAGGGGAGACGTAGACGATTCTTCGTCGAACTTCCATAAACATCTCTATCCCTCTTTACTTTACGCATTTACTTTACTACGCATTTATTTTACGCACTTACTTTACGCATTCATTTTTATTTGTGATTGTCCCTCAAGTCTTCCGCTTGCAATTTTTGCAAACTCGTTTTAAAAACGCTAAAGGGCCTTAAAGAACCTATTCACCCCCCCTTTAGGTTCTTCAGATAGAATCACTGCTAGGAACCCATATCCTGTCTCGGTATCTCACAATACCGTCGCTGACTGTATACAAGACACTGCCCTTGGCTTCATCTCTCTTCTTCCACTATGCCAATTGCTCATCTGCTGACTGTCCACTGCGAATACGGTCCATAAGGGAAGACTGAATGGTCAAGGTAGATAGACGAGGAACTCTACCTCGAGGATAAGTCTCAAGATCAAACCTCTGCATCTCAAACTGAAGAGGTTTCTGAATCGTCAAATGGGCCATCACTGCGACTTTTCTGCTCAAAGCATCCGCAACTACATTAGCTTTACCTGGGTGGTAGCTAATGTCACAATCGTAGTCTGTCACAAGCTCCAACCAACGCCTCTGACGCATGTTCAGCTCCTTCTGCATAAAGAAATACTTGAGGCTCTTGTGGTCGGTAAAGATCTGGCACTTCTCCCCATACAAATAGTGCCTCCAAATCTTCAAGGCAAAAACTACTGCGGCCAACTCTAGATCATGGGTGGGGTAGTTCTTCTCGTGGATTTTCAGCTGTCGAGAAGCATATGCTATCACTCTCCCATGCTGCATCAATACTGCGCCAAGACCGAGCTTCGAAGCATCGGTATACAGAACAAACTCGCCGGGTCCTGACGGTGTGGCCAAAACTGGTGCTGAAATAAGAGCTTGCTTCAAAGTATCGAAGCTCTTCTGACAGTCATCGCTCCACACAAACTTCACATTTTTCTTGGTCCATGCTGTGAGTGGAACGGCAATGGAGGAGAATCCCTGAATGAAATTTCTGTAATATCCTGCTAGCCCAAGAAAACTGCGGATCTCGGATGCATTCTGAGGCACAACCCAATCTCTGACTGCTGTAACTTTTGCTGGGTCTACCTCAATACCACTGCTAGAAACAATGTGGCCTAAGAACGCCACCTTCTCTAACCAGAATTCGCATTTACTGAACTTTGCGAATAGTTTGTGCTTCTGCAATGTCTGCAACACTGTGGTCAGATGTCTGCTGTGCTCCTCCCGACTCTTGGAGTAGACGAGAATGTCATCTATGAACACTATCACAAACTGATCAAGATACGGCTGAAATACGCGATTCATGAGATCCATGAAGATCGCGGGCGCATTCGTCAGACCGAACGGCATCACAAGGAACTCGTAGTGACCATAACGAGTCCTGAAAGCTGTCTTGGAAACATCTGCATCTCTCACCCTCAACTGGTGATAACCGGAACGCAGATCTATCTTAGAGAAAATCGAAGCTCCCTGAAACTGGTCAAACAGATCCTCAATCCTCGGCAGTTGGTATTTATTCTTCACTGTAACCCTGTTCAACTCCCGATAGTCAATGCAAAGCCTCATAGAGCCATCCTTCTTCTTCAAAAATAATACCGGCGCGCCCCATGGTGAAAAGCTCGGGCGAATGAACTCCTTGTCGAGAAGTTCCTGAATCTGCTTCTTAAGCTCTGCCATCTCTGTCGGTGCTAATCGGTACGGCGCTTTGGATATCGGAGTCGTACCTGGCATAAGCTCAATGGAAAACTCCACCTATCTCTCGGGTGGCATACCAGAGACGTCTTCGGGAAAAACGTCTAAGAAATATCTGACGATCGGAACATCTGAGGCTGACTGGTTGGGTTCCTCGGGGACAGATAAAAAGGTCGCTAGAAATGCCCGACACCCTCTATGCATGAGCTTCCTAGCCTGAACATATGGAATAATGCGCGGTAAAGGAAAGTACCTGTCCGGCTCAAATAAGAATTGCTCCATCCCAGGCGGTCGGACGAGAACAGATCTCCACTGGAAGTCTATCAACACTCTGTTCCTCAATAGTCAGTCCATCCCTAGGATGATGTCAAATTCTGGCATCGGTAGCACGATCAGATCCGCATAAACAAGGTTACCGTGCAGCTCCATATCTATATCTCGGATAACATTGGTAGCTGCCATCTCCTCGCCTGACGGCAATACTACTGAAAAGGCTATGTCTAGACCAATGGTCTTGATCTTGAGAAAATTTGCAAAGACCTCCGAAATATACGAGTGAGTGGCCCCTGAATCTATCAAGGCCTTGGTAGCGGAACCAGATATAAAAATTATCCCTGAAAGATCGGAGTTCTAAGTTGGATCCAATAGCTACAAGAACTAAACTTATAGACATGCAAAGGTCAAAGTTCTTCTAACTTAAATCCCCAAAATGATACTGAGTAGAGCATGCAATCCTATCGCGGTTCTAAGTTCAAATCTAAATCCCGATTCCCAAAACACGGAAATTCAAATGATAACTTAAAGCTTAAAGGTACCTGTCAATAACATAGTCTCCGGGTTTGTTTCCGCGGCATGGAGAGCAAAGACTCTGGCTTGAGTAGGCAGATTCCTCTGGGGAAACTGCAACAACATGTGGTCTGGACTGCCACACTTAAAACACTTTCCTGAGCCAGACATACATGCTCCAGGATGGCGGCGTGAGCACCTGGGGCAGACTGGGTGCTCATAAGTCCTCGGGGCTGGGCGTCCCCGCTGCTGCTGCTGCTGCTGGCCTCTGTTTCTCGGCGGTCCATGAAAAGGCCTCTTGTTTTGCTGCTGATGCTGATGAGGAGGAGGGCGGTGGGGTGCCTGGACTGGGCGCTTGCCCTGGCGATCCCTCTCGATATCTAGCAGGTCCTGCTCTGCGGCTAGGGCTTTGGAGACAGCAATCTCATAAGTAGCAGGGTCAGACACCCTAACATCCCGGCGCAAGATCGGCCGTAAACCCACCAGGAAATGAATCAACTTGGCCTTGGCATCATTCGCGATCAGGGGCACAAAGTGGCAGCCCCTCTCGAACTTACGGATGAACTCCGTAACCGTCATATCCCCATGTCTCAGACTCATGAACTCGGTGGTCAACCTGGTGCAAACTTCCTCCACAAAATACTTGGAGTAGAAAACCTCCGTAAAGCGTGTCCATGAAAGTGTAGCCAAGGTCAGGGCTACCGACGCTCCTTCCCACCATAAGCGGGCGTCTCCAGTGAACAGATAGGTGGCACATCGGACTTGGTCTGCGTCTCCCAGCTCCATAAACTCGAAGATGACCTCGAGGGATTTGATCCATCCCTCGGCAATCATGGGGTCAGACGTCCCAGAAAACTCCTTTGGACGCATTTTCATGAATCGCTCGTAAACAGCCTCTGGCCCTGTCGGCCTAGTCACCACAGCATTGTTCCCCGTAAAATGTGCGAAGAACTGTGTCATCGCAGCTAGCATCTGGGCACTCATGTTAGGTGGGGGCGGTGGTGGAGGTGGAGGAGGAGGAGGAGGAGGAGGTGTCTGCCTCTCTCGTCTCTGATCGTCATCTTCCTCGCGACGGTGCTCGCCACCACCTCTCGGGCGTCCTACTTGACGTCTAGGGTGCTTACTGTACCAACATAACCCATACGTAACTAACATGCATAATTCCATAATTTATTTTAAATGAACACTGAAATACTGAAAATTTGGTCGAAATTATTTCATGGAAGCATGCTGTCAAAATAATTCATGCTTCAAATAAAATGCTGAAATGTAAAACTTACAGACCGAAGGCGTGGCTTCGTGAGCTTCTCGTGGTCAGTAGTAGTGTAACCCTATACAGAACCACCGCTCTGATACCAACTATAAAGGCCCTAAAACTCCTTACTTGAAAATTTGCGGAAAATTTAAGAGTTTCTTTTTTAAAAATAAATGGAGTGCCTCATCCATAAAATCAACTGATAACTCAAGTTCCATGTTTAAAATATAGCAGCGGACGAAAATAAAGTTTGCCGAAAATAACAATTTAAAAATATTCAACAGCTGATAAAATGTATGAGCGTAAAAAAATTGCAAGTGCTGAAACTGAGGTCCTCGGGTGCCACTACTGCCGACCCAAGCTGGCTCACTGGTCCCCGCCCTCGGCCCTGGCCTCATCAGTACCTACAACAATCAAGTCTAGTGAGCCTAAAGACTCAGCATGCAAATATCGTAGGTAACGAGTAAATACTGAAGTAAAATGTGCTTGGGATAAAATATCATGTCATGAGGCATACTGAAAATAACTCGTACTGAGCAATTAAAATACGTGCATGGCTGAACTGAAAATCATAGTAAAAAGGATTTGCTCCTTGGAGCCCTGTACTGAAATAACTGGTAAAAATATTCTGTTGAGATTATGGTCTACTCCTGTGGCCCCTGCACTGAACTGAACTGATCGGTAACTGGCTACCGAGGAGTATAAAACTGAACTGAGCTGGCCGGTCACTGGCGACCGGGTGGCACCAAACTGAACTGAGCGGTCACTGGCGACCGTATAAAATAATGCTCCCATAATAGTGAATTGACCCCAAGCAATATCGCATAAATCTCAAAAATAAGTATTTTCTAATTTAATGCACGTAATATAATTAAATGGCATAATGAGAAATCATGTAATTTTACCAACTGGATTGGATCGTTCCCAGGATCGCTGCAACCTAAATATGTCATGAAAAATATGCAATAGCTTACACTTGTCCAACTATGCAATTTAAGTTCAAAAAATGCGACTATAACGCCTAATGACTTCGTATTTAATCATGACTCCGAACCAACCTGAACCAACACTGAACCTACATATAGTCATGATGAAAATACGCTTAAAATACTGAAGTAATGCTTCTAAAATGATGAGGGTCGAAATCTAAGTGAAATGGAGGCCAAAACATGAAACGCTCTTTCGAGAGTCAATTTGGCACATCGCACCGTAAATTCTCGTACGACCTCAAAAATGATCCGAATCACGAACGGTCAAAAACGTGACCTTTCCAACTCAAAGGGGCACTGTCCAGTCCAAATCCATAGGCTAAAAGCCAACCGAGAACTCGAACGAGCCTCCGAACCGACACAGCCACTTGCTGTAAATTTCCAGCAGCTGTACAATCACGTATCTTGTGTTGTTTTCGAGACTACCGGCCATTGGGGGCGTGAAACACCGACCAGAGACTCTTATCAACATCCTAAGGAATGATTTGAACCATGGCTAAGGGCCCTAGGCCAGCCACAACTCGAATCATTCCAGCACCCACTCGAAGGGTCCAACCGAGACTTGCGTGCATGCGTGTGTAGTGTCTTGCTTTGATCGATGTCTTGTGTCGTTCCAGTGGCCATTTGATTGACCATGTCACGATCTAGACATCCAAGGGCATGGTATGAACCGTGGCTAAGGGCCATAGGCCAACCAAGATCCATACCAAACCAACCAACTCGAAGCACAAGTGCTGTCCAACCGAAGGGGCCGAGAGGGGAGGGGGCTGTTCTTGTTGTTTTGATTAAAAACCGAGGAGCTATGGACCAAGCCACCAAAAAGGGCGACTTAGTCACGTCTTAAACATGCTAGAGAAGTTATCTAACCATGGCTATAGGCCCCTACGGCAACCATGATCCGATCCTTTCTCTTGACAGCAAAAATCAAAACTTTGAGACTCAAAAATGGCACCGATGGAGTGTTGTTGTCAATTCGAAATTCAAGCAAGCATGGGGACTGAAACATTGGACTAAAGTGATCCTAATCCATGCTAGAACATGTATAGATGTCACCTTGGGAGCCTGGAACCGATCCATCCACCTGAAACCACAACACAAGAAGTGGCCGTGAACTGCACAAGAAATTTCGAAATCTGCATATATTGCTTTTCTGAAAATTCTTTGGTGTATCTTGGTTTTTGCATGATAAAACATGATCATGTACTGAAAAATAGTTGATAATATGACTTGATTGAGGTTTGAAAGAAATCTAGACATGCCTGGTTTCGTTTCGAAAGAAAACGAACGAAACGACGACGACGCGGCACGGATGAGGTGGAGCGCTTCTCTTGTTTTTCTTTTCTCTATTTTTCTCTCTTCTTTTGGCTATGAAACCCACGTTTTCTCCTACTAAAAACACTCTGAATTATCCTTTCAGGTTTCGGTGGGAAGGGGAGGATAATATTGGTTAGGAGAGTGAGGGAGTGGTTGCCATATAATGGGGAACAAGCAAGACCAAGTCTACTAGTTTTGAAATTTGAATTATTGCTGCTATGATATGTTGGATGATTCTAGAATGCAAGTGGCCGAATTATACCTTGGTAATTTAGACTAGGATAAGCTCTTAATTAATTAAATGGTGCTAAATAAATTGGAGGGATTATGCTACTAATTAAATATCAAGAAGGGGTCAAAGTTTGATGAGTTGGCAAGGTGTTGTCTAGGCAAGGGGGTGGCCGAAATTTACACATCAAAATGAAGGGGAAAAAATGTTGTTAATTCACTAAATTAATAACCCTTAAAAGTCTCACTAACCCTTTAATAAATTTAGTGAATTAATCCCTTAATTAAGTAACTTAAATGAGCTTATTTCTTAATCACCTCAAGCAACTTAAATTAAAACCTCAAACCTTCTTACTAACTTAAATGAACTTACTTGCTAGCTAAAATAACTTCTGGAAATATTTCTCAAATCATAAATTCTATCTCAAAACTCCCACTCCAGTCCGGCCTCACTGAAATAACTGAAATGCTAAAAATCAAACTACTGCACTGAAATAATAAAATAATTAACTTCAAAGAAATGCATTAAAATAATCATGCAATGAATTCAATTTAAATTTAAAAAAATCTAGAATTATGCATGGCTTATACGTAGACTGATTTACGGGTTCTACATTTATGATATGATATTATTATTTTAAAAGAGTTTATTTCTAATAAAACTCTTGTTTTCATGTTTTGTTGGATTCCTTTTGGAGATAAACCCTAGGATCGAAGGAAACTATAAATAAAAGAAATAAGCTAAGGAAAAATACTTTTGACTTCCGACTTTTTAGCTGGTGATTTCGCATTTGGTGGTTACGCATCTTTACACTTTTGCACGCCGTGAACTTCAGAGAAAAATATTCACATATAATTTTTTGTGTTGAAGAGAGTTATTTCACGTGTTGCCGTGATTGTTGGAGACATTTGCAGACAAAAAGCATGAAAATGTTGGCTGAAGAATGCGTTTTTATTGCTCCAGTTTTGGCACCGTGTTTTTGCTTTTTGGAATATGTTTTATCCTGTTTATTTGTTTTAGAAAACAATTGGTTTTCTCAAAATGCAGAGAAATTAGTTTCGTTAAAATCACTAGTGTTGATTTTTGTAAACTCAAGTTGGTTTTCTAGTTATCATACCGTAAAAATATTTTTCGTTATACACATTTATTTATGAGTTATTTTGGTTTAAACATTTAATTGTGTGTTATATTATTCTGCAGCATGTTGTCACTAGGTGTTACCACATTTGAGACAATTTTTATATCTGATACACGCAACTTTTTACAGTTTATGTTAAACAACCCTTACTGGTAGAAAACCAGAAATCAACAAATGTTAAGATAGAAATAGAAAAATGTTTAAAGATATATTTACTCAAAGAAGTATCTAAAAGAAAGAAGAAAGAATAGAAAGGCGAATCCGGAAATTTATTATGATTAAAGTTTCTTCGAGTAACTTGAAAATTTATAACCCTATTGAATATCTCTGAAACTTTTGTGATGGGTTTCATGAGATGCCATGCATTCATGCTGAGGTAGAGCCAGGATTATAAGTACATGAGGATGTCTCCATCATGTGTTAGACAGCAATAGCTTCAGTTAAAATCGAGCCGAATTGTCTAAAATCGAATTAACAAAAAAAAAAATTCGACAAACCGAACAGATTGAACTTTACTACGAAAACCCAACAAACTGAATCGAAAAAATCGATTATTTCGGTCAATTACACAATTAACTGAAATTTTAGATTTTTTTAAATATTCATGTTTTAAATAAAAAAATATAATGTAAAAATTTGATTAAATAAATTTAAATTTTATTTATTAAAAAATATTTTAAGTATAGTACTATTGTCTAATAAATTTTATTAGAAATTGTAATATTTATATCCTTATAAACTTTATTAGAAAATTTAATAATATTAATTTTATTTATAAAAGTTTAGTTTATTAGGTTAACCGAAGTTTTATATTAAAAACTTAAATCAAACCGAACTAACTTATATTTTAAAAAATTTAAACCGAACTTCCGAATAAACCGAATATAGGACCGAATGTTTCTCGTTTTACCAAAAGCTATACTGGTGATAATAGTGCAAATCAAATATTTTAAATCGCATAGCATGCACTACAAAAAAGTGTTTCTAGAAGCATTTTTTAGGAGCACTTTTAAAACCGCTCGTGCAAACTGAACAAAAAAATTGATTTTACATAAACAGTTTCTATTTCCTTACTTTTAGGAGTGGTCGCATAACCGCTTTAGTTGTGAAATTTTTAGTACCTGATTTGTATCAACCGCTGCTATAAATTGATCCTATTGATTTAGTTATTAGGGTCTTTCTGAAAACTACTCTAATTGAATATTTTTAACAGCGGTTTCACAAACCGATTATGTAGACCACTCTTATGGCTCTGTTTTTTTAGGAATGATTTGAAAATTATATCTATTAAATACATTTAGTATTGGTCGTATAAATTGTTTCTATACACTGCTTTAATTGATATAACTATTAAGATCATTCCGAAAATTGCTCATAATGAAGACATGTAACAGAGGTTTTCAAAGAATATATGTCATCTGACATCTTTTTTTTCTCTATAGGTTTAGGATAGATTTATAGGTTTAGGATATGTTTATATACCGCTTGAAACATACACTACTCGTTTTACTTCAAAAGTACTAGTTTTTTTTATATGCGTGCAACTCTCGGCCATACACGTATAAATATTTAAATATATTTTGCAACTTTAAAAATAACTCAACCAACTATTGTTGGAAAATCGAAAAGAAAGTAATTCGAAGTATAAAATCTTAAACGTTAACCAACTAACTAACATTATTTCAAAATAAACTTAACTCTAATATCCTCTCAGAAATATCAAAAGAAAAAAATCTTAAAAGTAACTTAAACCATTAACAAAGTCATAAACATAAGTGCGGAAACTAGCGAAGGTCCTCGGGTTATGTGCACCTTCAGTCCAGCTAGTTCAATCATCAAAACCTCCATCATATTCATGTTCACCTGCATCGATCACACCCAGTGAGTCTATTGACTCAGCAAACCCTAATCATGATAAAAAATAATACATATACATCTACATGCAACAGTGAAAATATTTTTACTCAAAATAGCTTTTCATGAACATTTATAGAGTTAAAGTTTTTCCTTTCATTATATAAATTTTCTTTTTTCATCATATACGTATTCATTTTCCTTTTACTGAATTCAGATCGTTAATTGTGAGTTTCGTATCATTTGATGGTCGATGGATCCATCTACGTATTACCATAGTTGTGACGTCCCGAAAATTTGAGGTCCACATGAACCACGTGCGTGCAAGTTATTAAATTCCATATATATTTTATTAAATGGTTTTAATGCATGTTTAATTCATTGATTTGGGTTTTAGTTCACGATTTAAGAATTTGCATTATTTTAATATTTATGTTTAATTGATGCACATTAAAATATTTTTCGAGTTTCATGTTCAGCGATTACTCGAGGCGGGATTGAGAAAAAGACCGGTGACGATTTTTAGCAATTTAAAGTGTGGTATTTTATTTTAAGTTAAGGATGGGGCATTTTAAATAATTTATTAAGTTTTTATTATTTTAAAAGCCTTATTTATGTATTTAATAATTTAAAAGTTTAGAACTTTAAAAATTAGTGTGTAATTATTTTAATGGAGGAGTTTGATTAAATTAGTGTGTGTCAACCTTTAATTAGTATTTTAATTAGTTAATTTAGCACTAATTTCTCCTAATTAAAAACCCACACACACGTTACACACACTCACACACACTTACACATTTTTACAGACACTAAAACACACAACACACCCTACACATCTTATTTTCAGATTTTTAAAAGAAAGAAACCTAGGGTTTCAAAAGAAAGAGCAGCCGCCCCTCTCCCTTCGTTTCCCAGCAATTTTTCGAAAGTTTTGTTGCAAGAAAATCATTGCACGTTCGTCCCGGATCAAGCCTCGCTCCGTTCCCGCATCGGTATCGCCTTTTCGGTAAAGTTTATTATCAATAAGGCAGGTATAATCTATCCTTGTTGCATCGATCATGTCATATTATGTGTTGCGTTGTTTTATGCATAGAAGTCATGTATGATGTTCATAGTTTGAGCGGTTATTTGTTTGGACCGATTTTGAAGGAAAATTTTTAGATCTAAATCACGTTTTTGCTGCTCTTGTTAAAACTGCGAATTTTTGGTCGAGATTTTGAGAAAACTTTCAATAAGAAAAATGTAAAACTTTTCGATACCTTCGATTTGATATAAAATTTGAGTTATTTGGATAAAAATTTAGTGAGTTATGATGTTTTTTGTGGGACTGCTCAAACTGCGTTTTCAGAAACTATTGATGTTGATGCGTTCTTGAGATTTTATTGTTGCAGGCTTCGTTGGGGATCGACGGCTGATCGTTACTGCATCTAGGTATGCTTAGTATGATGTTGGGTTGTTATTTGATAGGACGTTTAGTGTCGATAGGCACTTGAATCAATTTAAGTTGTAGGAAACGTTTCAGTGTCAATTTCCACATTTTTTTTTTGAATTGTATGTGTCGTAGGGTGAACATCGTTGATTTGGGTGTTTGTACGATTTTGGTTTGATGTTATGGCATGTAGGATGGGTCTCAGGGTGTCGGTTCATGGTACGTGCAATCGAGTCTAGGATGATAAGCATTGCGTGTTCAGCATTTTCGTGAATTTCATATTTGCGCGGGTACACGGACCCTTACCCGGACCTCTACACGGGGTCCGTGCCTTTGTTCTTCCGGAGTGCCTTTTTCCAGAGTCTACACGGACCCCTACATGGACCTAAGCACGGGGTCCGTGTCTCCCCTTTTCTGCACACACATTTTACAACACCTACACGGACCCAGAGCCGGACTTGGGCACGGGGTCCGTGTACTTCATGTTTTTGGGAAATTTTTATAGTATGCTTTGAGGTTTGATGTCATGGTTTAGTACAATGATTTACAAGGTCAAGTCATGGGAATTTTAGAACGTCCTAAGGAATTGAATGAGCTTGTAAGTAAGTATGATTAATACGTCTAAGTTATGCAAGTTAAGCATGTAAATTTATGAATAGTATGTGCAGCAATGGCCCCGATGGAAGTCCAACGAATCCCTCAACGCCAAGTAAGTATGTTGACGTGCAAGAAAATATTTTAAGTTTTTGAGGTATGCTAAATGTCTTGTGACCAAATTATGTTTAGGATTGGAAAGCGTTAAATTATGAACGGGGATCAATCCGCCCGTTAAATTATGAACGGGTTAGATCGAGGTTGGAAAGCGTTAAATTATGAACGGGGACCAACCAGCCCGTTAAATTATGAACGAGGATCTCATGTATGTGGCAGTGGATACGTCTCTGTCAGCCGAGTACTATAGTTTGTCTGATAAGGTATTTATTATGTTATGGGTCACTTGCTTTGAAACAAGCCTCTACGCAAAATAAAGTCATGTATGTTTAAGTACGTTCAGTTATGCAAGCATGTTTATGAAAGCTTTCAAGTTATGGCACGTCTATGTATGTACGTATGTTCAAGTTACGTTATGCAAGTTCAAGTTTTAGTATGTACGCTCTATTTTAAGGTTGTATGTGGTTTTATTACGTAATACTCGTTATTCCGGTTTATACGTGTTGAGTCTTTAGACTCACTAGACTTGATCGATGCAGGTGAGTATGTTGATGAGGAGATAGGAGGTGGCGACCAAGGGGCAAGCTTGGACTGAGCGGGAGGCTAAATCCGAGGACCGCCATGTTTAAGTTTTATGCAAAAGTTAAATTACTCTGATTTCATATTTTGATGGAAATACTTTGAGCAAACCTTTTGTGAGCAAATTTTATTGTAGTTATTTTGAACAACCATGTCTTATGGGGGTCTTGGTTGAGATATTTATGGAAAACTTTGAAGGTTATTTCATGTTTAAGAAAATTTTAATTTTTCCGCAAATTTTGAGTGGTAAAAGTACGGTACATTACAATTGGTATCAGAGTTGTGTTCTTGTAAAGGGTTATGGCTACCGTCAGTCGCAAGAAGCTCGCGAAGTCACACCTCAAGTCTGTAAGTTTTAAAATTTTAAATTCTTTTATGTAGTAAGCACCAAGTCATGATTTCACCATGTGCATGTTTTTAATACTATCACTTGTATGTTTGCATGACATTCGTTTGGGAGTGCATATTTATCTGTCGTGGTGATTTGAGATTGGATCTTTAAAGTTTTTATGCACGTTACGACATGAAATGAGAAATTATTTAATTTTCTTGCATGCTGGTGTGGTGAAATTGGACATGAGAAAGAATTTTGCTTTTGGACGTTAGGAAAAGTTGGAAATGATTTGTCTATATTAATTTTTGGTTAGTAGTACTGATGCTATACTTGTGGGTCGTAAGTTAAACTCGAAAATTATGAATGCTTTTGGAAATTGTAGATTTTCTAAGGAATTACTGATGATTCGTGGTTGCTAGCTGAGTTGCTTTTTGAGAACTACATGTAAGAATTAATGATTCGGGACTACGACGATCTTTGGAGGTATACAAAGCGTAGAATTTATTTAAGATGCATGCTCTCCCTAGTTGAGTTTAAGGATTGAATTGTGCGAATTGAGGACTTTAAGGACCTAATTGTAATAACCAATAATTTGATGACCTAAGTGAAAAAAAAATATAATAATAATTTTAAGGGACTATTTTCAAATTTACCGAAGTTTGGGATTAAATTCTGAGTTTTGAGAATTTTAAGTTTTAATGAAGCAAAAATCGAAAACTTTATTGGGGACCGGAAATGCAAATTTCGTGTGGTTGTAGGGCCAAAATGGTAATTCTCGAGGACTCTAAGGCCAAATTGCAAATTCCAAATGTTTTTATGATTAAATTCGAACTTGGAGGAACACTTGGGTTAAAAAGTAATTTTTTTTCAAGGTTATGGAAATTGATTTTGGGTTTAATAAGTTTAAAACTATTGAACTTTATTGTAGTGACCCGTTCCAGAATCACCTACTAATCAGAACTTAAGCATGCAAAATTAACATTTAAAACTGAATCAGGTAAACAGCGGAAAACAGTAATACAACCCAATCGAATCTGTAAGTACAAAATACTTAAACAACCAGATCGAACTAAATTCCAAGAACAAATACCAACAACTACAGGTCAACCTCTGCCAGCTCCCTGTCCACTCCCTCCTGGACCGTCCAACCTGAGACCTGCCCCATCGAATAGGGTGTCCAAAACAGAGATAAACCGAGGACGTGAGCATAAAACGCTCAGCACCAAAAGCATGAGTATACAAGACTATGACATGCATGTATGCAAAATGTACTGGATACCAGGATCTGGGTATAACGAAATACTGCTCAGGTAAATGACGTCAAGGTATGTAGCACTCTGCGCCGTCGCACCAGGAGGTGGCTCCCATACCAAAATAAACATGTGGATATACCTGTGACCTGACCACCGTCGGCCAACGGGGTCCAACCATCCACAACAAACGAGGGCTGAGCACCCTCTCAACAGGCTATCTCAAAGATAATCAGGCTCAACATGATTATGCAAATGCCGCATAATAAACCATGCATCATATGACAGATAATAATGCAACATATAAACATGCAACATATAGTAAAGCATACTCAATCCTGCTATCTCGGATAGTACTTTCGTACCTCAAACCAGTAGATCCTAGCAATCAGCCATATAATCAAGCCTGCGTCCGTAGTCAGCCCACTGATGCCGCTAGCTCCCAACTAGAGCACAGCTCCGCTACAAAACCAGTAGCTCCCCGCTAGTGCCTGAACCTCGGGAAAAGACTAGAAACCCATCAGAAACGACTAAAACGCTCTGGAACACTCGGAATTGGCGAGTAAAAAGTGAAGCCTCGCGCCTCTATTTATAGACAACGATCGGTAGATCCGAACCCACTTCGGAAGATCCGATCCCACACTTCGGACGATCCGAACCCTGATCGGACGATCCGAATCCTGCATGTCTTCCACGTGTCCAGCCACCTGTCTCGGACGATCCGAACCCTGATCGGACGATCCGAACCCTGCATGGCTTCCACGTGTCCAGCCACCTGTCTCGGATGATCCGAACCCTGATCGGACGATCCGAACCCTGTTCGGTCCTTTCGATCCCACCGAAATATAATTAATCCAATAATTAACTCAAATTAGGCATCGGGATACTACATTTATGATACGGAGAACCTATAAAATGGAATTACCAACGCCAAGAATCTATGGGTAACTATGGAATGTTCGAAAAAGAATCAGCTGTGTCCAACATAAGCTACCAATGGACGAATATTAAGATTTTCATCGAGTAAGAAATCTAAAATCTTGAATTGAGGATTCTAGAATTCTATGGGTTATAAGTGAAGTTGATTGATTAGAGTTAATCCATCATTAACAAAGGAAATCATTTAAGTTTTATACGCTAGAATTAATTAAGTATTGAGGATATGTCAAAGTGTGACATTCGTTCCAATGAGGAAGGTCCAAGTGTCTTAGGCCTCAACTATATTGTAATTGGGAAGAGAACAGTTTAAGCATGTGATTGATGCTAGAAAGTTTTTATTATTTAAGGAGATGATCGATATTGAATATTTTGGGGTTTTATGGATTAACGGTACTCGAAATTTAAGATTAGCAACAATTTTATATTTGGGGATGTACTTGAAAATAGCTAATTACGTAATTTTGGTATCGAAAGGTAAAGACTCGATTCAAGGATCGTAGGTCAATATTATTACGGGTTAAGATAAGGTTTAACTTGTGAGTGTAGTATCAAGGATAGAAGTTGATCAGTAACTTTTGGTGCTAAGATTCATTAGGTTGAACTGCATAAATGCTAATATAATAGGTCGATAAACATTACGGGTATAATATAAGGAAAGTAAGATACGATGTGGGGCCCTTAGCTCCTAATCGTTATTATAACACAATCCGATTAGGGTTAACTAATTACAGTGGAAAACGAGTTTAAAATTTCTTTACAATGAGCCCAAAACATTTCTTCTAGAATTTATAATACTAGAAATAGTATTTAATTTCATATCATAAAACACGCCCACACGTAATCAAAACCAATCACATACACACAACCCATATCCTCGGGACATGCCTCGGTATATAAATACATATAAATATACTGGGAACAAGACATAAACCTCAACTCAACTGTGACTCCCTCCAGAAGTACCCTCTCCGGCCTCCTGATATCCTGGAGTACCTGCCATTGTCCACACACAAAGACAACAACAGCCCCCCTTGGGGGTGAGCAAAGCTCCGTATGGAACAAACAATTATATATACCACAGATATCTAAACAATGATATATGGTATGCAATGCATGTATGTCGTGGAGGTATCAGGTCAAATGCCCATCCACTGAGCACATGTCAGAATCAAACGAATCGCTATCAAATCAATGCTCAAGCTGGCAGACCGGCCTCAATATAGGATACACGTATGATAGCGTCGGCAAAGCGCCATCAAATCCCACATCTCATATCCAATCATATGGGGCCACAAATGTCTATGTTTTACGGGTCATATAATACCAACATAGCATTTATGTTCACAAACCCCAGAATCCAATCAAATCATATCAGGGTATCCAAAGATCGTAGCTCAACGTGCATGTCATGTATCGATGTATGCATAAAACGATGTGTGTTAAAAAAAAAATTATTTTATACATCGATATATATCAATCTCAATGTCATGTATGCCACACCAATCAACAAATAAAGCATATAGACACGTATTCCAATCCAATCAATCCAACATATATCATATAATACAGATATCTGTCGTATGTTACCCGGTCGCAACATACCTCAATTCTTCGTTCCAATTGATGTAGCTGGAAGATATTGGTATAAAACTTTATCTACATCAATTACATACTCATTTCAATCAATCACATACTCCAAAATCGTTAATATGAGTTTCAAATATCATTTGAAACTTCAAAAATTCATATCAAATCAAAATCATATCATAATTCAATTCCGACTTCAAATATGAGTTTCTTGTCGGTTATTCTACTACATATATGAAATTTAACTTCAAATACATGCTATTCCAGCACTTTGATATTTAAAGCTGCTGAAACCAGAAGAAAATTACCTCAGTCAGAAGCCCTCGACACGAAGATCACAAATATATAATTTGTTTCGCGTTTAGACAGCGTTTCGAAGTCGATTCGGAAGAAAGAAATCGAATTCCTCTCAAGTCTCTCGAATTATCTATAAAACAAATGAAGAAAGAAAGAGAAGAAAATTGGTTCTTATCTTCACCGCTTCGGCACTCGGGCGGTAGAATTCTCGCGCCCGAGCGCGAGACACTCTGCCCCCGAACTTTGTTTGTACCGCGCTCGGGCGGTCAAAAGTTACCGCTCGGGCGCGGCATGTTCTGCCCAAAGATACACAATTTCTGCCTTGGCGCTCGGGCGGTCATTTTCTACCGCCCGGGCGCCACTTGTTCTGTACAAATTTTTATGTTTGTGCTAAATTGGCGTCCGGCCTCACCACTCGAGCTCTTACAACGTCAATTCATATTCAATATTCATTTTCTCAATTTCATTGTCATGATATACATTAAATACATAATCACATATCCAATTCATGAATTATCGATAATCAACATAATATTTACGATAATATGATACACGGTCCTTACATTTCTCCCCCTCTTAAAAGATTTCGTCGTCGAAATCTTACACATTTCTATATACATAACATTGGCAAACATACATATGTTACAAGTTATAGTACATATCAAAACTAAAATCAGTAAAAAGATCAGAATACATCGAATACAATGGAACAGATGGACTAGCATCAAATAAATGCGGATTTGCATCTCGCATTTTGCTCTCCAATTCCCACGTCGACTCTTCTACCCCATGACGTGTCCATTGCACTCTTACCAGAGGAATCGACTTATTTCGCAATATCTTTTCCTTTCGATCCATAATGCGAACAGGTTGTTCAACATAGGAAAGAGAAGGATCCAGTTCAACCTCATCAGGTGCAAGTACATGTGATGGATCTGGTTCATATTTCCTCAACATAGAAACATGAAATACATCGTGAATAGCAGATAGAGCTGGTGGCAATGCCAATCGATATTCAAGATTACCAACTCGATCGAGAATCTCGTATGGACCAACATATCGAGGCGATAATTTACCTCGCATGCCAAATCGAACAGTGCCTCTAAAGGGAGATATTTTCAAAAACACTCTGTCACCTTTCTGGAATTCCAAGGGTCGTCTTCGTTTATTCGCATAACTCGTTTGACGATCCTGAGCAGCTTTCATCCGCTGCCGAATCAACTGAACCTTATCGTTCATTTCCTGTATCATTTCAGGTCCAGTAAATTGTCTCTCACCAATATCATCCCAGAATAACTGTGATCTACATCGTCTCCCATATAGAGCTTCAAATGGTGACATACCAATACTCGTCTGAAAGCTATTATTATAAGAAAATTCAACCAATGGTAAGGCATCTTGCCATCCCATTCTAAAAATCATCACAATCGCACGTAACATATCCTGTAACGTTTGAATCGTATGCTCGGTCTGGCCATCAGTTTGAGGATGATAAGCAGCACTCATAGCCAAACGCGTACCCATCGCTTCCTGGAAACTACCCCAGAAATTAGAAGCAAACCTGGGATCACGATCAGATACAATTGAGACTGGCACACCGTGCAGTCTCACAATATTCTAAATGTATAAACGGGCCATTCTCTTATAAGGATAAGTCCGTTCATACGGAATAAAATGTGCAGATTTCGAAAGTCGATCAATAATAACCCAAATAGCATCACAGCCCTTGGGCGAACTGGGTAAATGAGTCACAAAATCCATAGCAATATGCTCCCAATTTCATTTCGGGATTTCAAGACTATGGAGTAAACCTCCAGGTTTCATTCTCTCGGCTTTTACTTGCTGGCAGACCAAGTATTTAGAGATAAACTCAGCAATGTCCTTCTTCATACGTTTCCACCAGAATTGTGGTCTCAATGTCAAATACATCTTTCGGCCTCCAGGGTGAATACTGTATTTGCTACAATGTGCTTCTCGAAGAAGGGCAGATTTCAAATCAGAATCATCAAGAACTACCAAACGACCATTAAGTCGTAAAGAACCATCAGAAGAAATCTGAAATCCAGATTGATGTCCTGCAGATACAAGTTCTTTTGACTTCTGGATCTGAGCATCGCTTCGTTGGGCCTTTCGTATCTTCGATATCAAGTTCGGCTCAATTTGCAATGCTGAGACAGTGACAGAATTCCAATTCGAGTGAAAAGTCCAACCAGAAGTACATATATCCTCATGTACCTTGGCGAAATTGACAGTAGCTAGAACAGAACCATGAACTTTACGGCTCAGGGCATCTGCAGTAATATTCACCGATCCAGGGTGATATTGAATCTCACAATCAAAATCCTTCAGGAGATCCATCCACCCGCGTTGCCTCATATTCAAATCAGATTGAGAAAATAGATATTTCAGATTCTTATGGTCTGAATAGATAACAAACTTTTCTCCGTACAGATAATGGCGCCAAATCTTCAAAGCAAACACAATGGCGGCCAATTCGAGATCATGAACAGGATAACGTGTTTCATGAGATTTCAATTGACGAGACGCATAAGCAACCACTTTGCCGTGTTGCATCAGAACACAGCCCAAACCTTTTACCAGACGCATCTGTACATACCAAAAATCCTCCGGTACCTGAGGGAATAGTAAGCACAGGTGCTGTGGTCAATCTCGTCTTCAATTCAAGAAAACTAGCTTCACATTCATCTGACCAAATGAATCGCTGATTCTTCTGTGTCAGTTGACTAATAGGTTTAGCTATCTTCAAAAATCCTTCAATAAAACGACGATAATAACCAGCTAAACCCATGAAGCTACGGATCTCAGGAACATTCGTAGGTCTCGGCCAATTCAGTACAGCTTCGACCTTCGCAGGATCAACAGATATTCCATGTCTCGAAATGACGTGGCCCAGAAATACCACTTTGTCCATCCAGAATTCACATTTTGACAATTTAGCATATAAGTGACTAGTACGAAGAGTTTGAAGTACCAGTCTCAGACGTTCAGCATGCTCCTTTTTCGATTTCGAATAAACAAGAATATCATCGATAAATACAATAACGAATCGGTCAAGATAATCTCGAAAGACCCGATTCATTAGATCCATAAAGATAGCAGGAGCATTCGTAAGACCAAAAGGCATAACCAAGAATTCATAGTGGCCATACCTCGTACGAAAAGCAGTTTTGCGCACATCTTCATCTCGAACTCGTACTTGATGATACCCAGAACGAAGATCAATCTTCGAGTATATAGAAGTACCCTGAAGCTGATCAAATAAGTCATCAATACGAGGAAGTGGGTACTTGTTTTTCACAGTAGCCCGATTTAATTGCCTATAATCGATACACATTCGCATAGTACCATCTTTCTTTCGAACAAATAAAACTGGAGCTCCCCAAGGCGATACAATCGATCGAATATATCCCTTATCAAGAAGATCATGTAATTGTTCTTTCAGTTCTTTCAATTCCAGAGGTGCCATGCGATAAGGAGTTTTAGAAATAGGAGCAGTCCCCGACACAAGATCAATACTAAACTCAACTTCTCGATGAGGAGGAAAATCAGGAATCTCATCGGGAAATACATCCGGGAATTCTTTCGCAACAGGAATCTCCGATAAAGAAGACTCCTTCTTCGAAATATCAATAGCGTAGATAAGATAACCTTCATCTCCGCTTGTCAAAAATCGAGACATTTCCATGGAAGATACCAATGGAATTTTGTCTTGAGAACCTTTGCCATAAAAATTCCACTTGGGTCCATCAATCGGTCGAAATCGAACCTCTCCGTGACAACAATCAACGGTAGCTCGATTTGTCGTCAAGATATCCATGCCAACAATACAATCAAAGTCGTGCATTGGAAGAACAATCAAGTTCAGAAATACCACATTATCCTCATATATCAATACACAGTTATGCACAACTCTCTCAGACAGAATAATCTTTCCTGCTGGCGTGGCTATCGACAAAGTATCATACAACGGGGTACACTCAATATCGTGAGATGCAACAAATGCATGAGATATGAATGAATGAGATGCTCCTGTATCAAATAAAACACGTGCAGGATAATCGCAAAGCGTGCAAATACCTGCAATCACGCCACCAGGAGCTTCTCTTGCCTGATCCTCAGTCATGGCGTACACTCTCACTTGAGGAGGAACTTGGGCACTCTGACCACCCGGTCCTCGATATCGTGGGACACTTGACTGCTGAAAAGATGGAACAGGAACAGCAAGTCTCGTCATACCAGGGCCACCTCTAAATCCTGGCTGAGGTTGAGCAGAAGTCGTACCCCTGTTCGGACATACTCGAGAGAAATGGCCTTCTTGCCCACACTGATAACAAACACCAAACATACCTCGACACTGCTCGATAGTATGTTTACCCCCACAATGGCTACAGTAAGGAGCAATCACAGGACTCCCTCTCTGTGATACACTCGAGCTCGAAGAAGACGAGGAAGCAGAACCAGTCTTCTTAAACTTCTTACCTCTCGGTCGCAAACTAGGATGCTGAGCTGACACTGGAGGTGGAGGAGTATACTGTGGACCTCCTTGCCTTAGTCCAGCTTCGGCTGCCTTAGCACCTTCAACTGCCTCTGCGTAGCTGGTAGGCAATCCAGAAACAACATATGCATATAAAGCAGGATGTAAACCATTTACAAACCTGTTATATTTTTCCCTCGCATTCCCAGCTACGTGAGGTGCATACTTCAACAGAGTAGAAAACTTAGAAGCATACTCTGCAACAAACATCGTTCCCTGCTGCAGATTATTGAATTCATTTTCCTGAGCAGTATAATAAGAAGGAGGAGAATACTGCACTAAAAACTAGGCCTTGAAGACATCCCATGTGACTTCAGTCCCGTCTTCTTTCAATCCAATCTCAGCGGCTTCCCACCAAGATTTAGCTCGATCTTTCAACTGATACAAAGAGAGTTTCAGTCTTCGAGCCTTGGAATACTCCACAATATTAAACAGATGCTCGATATCCTTTAACCAGGATTCAGCTCTTTCAGCACTCTCAGTACCAAAGAACCTCGGTGGTTTCAGATCCTGGAATCGAGCCATCACTACATCCATGGACAACCCTTCAAATTGCCCAACAATCCTCTCAGTACTGCTACTCGCAGTTTCATTTGTGTGATCCATCTACAAATCCAATGATGAATATCACAAATCAATATCAATTTCACATCATCATCAATCTCATCAGATACTTACTCAAATCAAATCAAGTAGGAGCAAGTAATACAAATAGGTCAAACACAAGCACACAATTCATTTGTGCCTATTCAAGTGTACACAAGACTCAATCGAGCATTCCCAGCTATTCTCTGATACCACTCTGTGTGGGGCCCTTAGCTCCTAATCGTTATTATAACAAAATCCGATTAGGGTTAACTAATTACAGCGGAAAACGAGTTTAAAATTTCTTTACAATGAGCCCAAAACATTTCTTCTAGAATTTATAATACTAGAAATAGTATTTAATTTCATATCATAAAACACGCCCACACGTAATCAAAACCAATCACATACACACAACCCATATCCTCGGGACATGCCCTGGTATATAAATACATATACATATACTGGGAACAAGACATAAACCTCAACTCAACTGTGACTCCCTCCAGAAGTACCCTCTCCGACCTCCTGATATCCTGGAGTACCTGCCATTGTCCACACACAAAGACAACAACAACCCCCCTTGGGTGTGAGCAAAGCTCCGTATGGAACAACCAATCATATATACCACAAATATCTAAACAATGATATATGGTATGCAATGCATGTATGTCGTGGAGGTATCAGGTCAAATGCCCATCCACTCAGCACATGTCAGAATCAAACGAATCGCTATCAAATCGATGCACGAGCTGGCACACCGGCCTCAATATGCGATACACGTATGATAGCGTCGGCAAAGCGCAATCAAATCCCACATCTCATATCCAATCATATGGGGCCAAAAATGTCTATGTTTTACGGGTCATATAATACCAACATAGCATTTATGTTCACAAACACCAGAATCCAATCAAATCATATCAGGGTATCCAAGGATCATAGCTCAACGTGCATGTCATGTATCGATGTATGCATAAAATGATGTGTGTTAACAAAACATTTATTTTATACATCGATATATATCAATCTCAATGTCATGTATGCCACACCAATCAACAATTAAAGCATATAGACACGTATTCCAATCCAATCAATCCAACATATATCATATAATACAGATACCTGTCGTATGTTACCCGGTCGCAACATACCTCAATTCTTCGTTCCAATTGATGTAGCTGGAAGATATTGGTATAACACTTTATCTACATCAATTACATACTCATTTCAATCAATAACATACTCCAAAATCGTTAATATGAGTTTCAAATATCATTTGAAGCTTCAAAAATTCATATCAAATCAAAATCATATCATAATTCAATTCCGACTTCAAATATGAGTTTCTTGTTGGTTATTCTACTACATATATGAAATTTAACTTCAAATACATGCTATTCCAGCACTTTGATATTTAAAGCTGCTGAAACCAGAAGAAAATTACCTCAGTCAGAAGCCCTCGACACGAAGATCACAAATATATAATTTGTTTCGCGTTTAGACAGCGTTTCGAAGTCGATTCGGAAGAAAGAAATCGAATTCCTCTCAAGTCTCTCGAATTCTCTATAAAACAAATGAAGAAAGAAAGAGAAAAAAATTGGTTCTTATCTTCACCGCTTCGGCGCTCGGGCGGTAGAATTCTCGCGCCCGAGCGCGAGACACTCTGCCCCCGAACTTTGTTTGTATCGCGCTCGGGCGGTCAAAAGTTACCGCTCGGGCGCGGCATGTTCTGCTCAAAGATACACAATTTCTGCCTTGGCGCTCGGGCAGTCATTTTCTACTGCCCGGGCGCCACTTGTTCTGTACAAATTTTTATGTTTGAACTAAATTGGCGTCCGGCCTCACCACTCAAGCTCTTACAACGTCAATTCATATTCAATATTCATTTTCTCAATTTCATTGTCATGATATACATTAAATACATAATCACATATCCAATTCATGAATTATCGATAATCAACATAAGATTTACGATAATATGATACACGGTCCTTACATACGATAAGTTCGAACCTCCATTTCTAATATTGAGAACGGTGAGAAAAGTCAAATTCGAGGTCATAGTAAAGTAAAACTAACTTACCATAAGTCGTTTTAAGTTGTGATTAGCAAGCGAGGTTTTTGGTAGGCAATTTAATTAGGATTGAAGAGACGTAAGGACGGCCTAGGGTTTAAAAATCTTTTTCAGAGTAGCGCAACGGTAACGTCGATTGTTGGGATACTAGAATAAAGAATCTAACTTTTGGATTATCGAGGATAAGCGAATTTCGGGGACGAAATTCAAATTAAGGGGGATAGATTGTGACGTCCCGAAAATTTAAGGTCCACATGAACCACGTGCATGCAAGTTATTAAATTCCTTATGTATTTTATTAAATGGTTTTAATGCATGTTTAATTCATTGATTTGGGTTTTAGTTCACGATTTAAGAATTTGCATTATTTTAATATTTATGTTTAATTGATGCACGTTAAAATGTTTTTCGAGTTTCATGTTCAGGCGATTACTTTAGGTGGGATCGAGAAAAAACCGGTGACGATTTATAGCAATTTAAAGTGTGGTATTTTATTTTAAGTTAAGGATGGGGCATTTTAAATAATTTATTAAGTTTTTAGGATTTTAAAAGCCTTATTTATGTATTTAGTAATTTAAAAGTTTAGAACTTTTAAAATTAGTGTGTAATTATTTTAATGGAGGAGTTTGATTAAATAAGTGTGTGTCAACCTTTAATTAGTATTTTAATTAGTTAATTTAGCACTAATTTCTCCTAATTAAAAACCCACACACACGTTACACACACTCACACACACTTACACGTTTTTACAGACACTAAAACACACAACACACCTTACACATCTTATTTTCAGATTTTTAAAAGAAAGAAACCTAGGGTTTCAAAAGAAAGAGCAGCCGCCCCTCTCCCTTCGTTTCCCAGCAATTTTTTGAAAGTTTTGTTGCAAGAAAATCATTTCACGTTCGTCCCGGATCAAGCCTCGCTCCGTTCCCGCATCGGTATCGCCTTTTCGATAAAGTTTATTATCAATAAGGCATGTATAATCTCTCCTTTCTGCGTCGATCATGTCATATTATGTGTTGCGTTGTTTTTATGCGTAAAAATTCATGTGTGACCAAAGTATGTTTAGGATTGGAAAGCGTTAAATTATGAACGGGGACCAATCCGCCCGTTAAATTATGAACGAGTTAGATCGTGGTTGGAAAGCGTTAAATTATGAACGGGGACCAACCAGCCCGTTAAATTATGAACGGAGATCTCATGTATGTGGCAGTGGATACGTCCCTGTCAGCTCAGTACTGTGGTTTGTCTGATCAGGCGGTTATTATGTATGGGTCACTTGCTTTGAAACATGCCTCTACGCAAAATAAAGTCATGTATGTTTAAGTACGTTCAGTTATGCAAGCATGTTTATGAAAGCTTTCAAGTTATGGCACGTCTATGTATGTACGTATGTTCAAGTTACGTTATGCAAGTTCAAGTTTTAGTATGTACGCTCTATTTTAAAGTTGCATGTGGTTTTATTACGTAATACTCGTTATTCTGGTTTATACGTGTTGAGTCTTTAGACTCACTAGACTTGATCGATGCAGGTGATTATGTTGATGAGGAGACAGGAGGTGGCGACCAAGGGACAGGCTTGGACTGAGTGGGAGGCTAAACCCGAGGACCGCCATGTTTAAGTTTTATGCAAAAGTTAAATTACTCTAATTTCATATTTTGATGGAAATACTTTGAGCAAACCTTTTGTGAGAAAATTTTGTTGTAGTTATTTTGAACAACTATGTCTTGTGGGAGACTTGGTTGAGATATTTTATGGCAAACTTTGAAGGTTATTTTATGTTTAAGAAAATTTTAATTTTTTCGCAAATTTTGAATGGTAAAAGTACGGTACGTTACAATAGTACTAGGCGGTAGGAACATCAGCGACACTCTCACCCGTCAACTGAGCCTTGGCCTTACATATCATCTGTAACGTTGAAAAACCAAACCTACGTAAACCACATGCATGCAAAATTATTTAAATTTCCTAATAGTTTTATTTAATTAATTTGAAATGCTAGTATGATATTTATTAAATGATTAAAGATATTATTGCATGATTAAATGATTATATGACATGATTTCACGAAATTGAAGGATTTTACTCGAATGCTCGATAATAGGAAGGGGAAAGGAGACCGGAGACGACCAAGACCAGAATAAATTTTTTTGTTCCTAAATATTTTCAAGGCTTCTAAATATGATTAAAATGGTTTAGTTTTTATAAAAATGTTGGAGTTCGAATTATTTTACGAGTCGAGCTCGATTTTATCAGGGAATCCAGTTTTGGGCAAACAAGGGACTTTAAATTATCAAATGCATTATTTATGAAAAATATTTTTTATAAAATTTTATGTTGTAATTAAATAAGAGTTATTGAGCCCAATTTAATTATTTTAATTAGGTTCAATTGCTCCTAAACATAAAGGCCCAAATTCAAAGCCCATTAACTTGCAATTAAATATATAAATATGTTAACTAGGCTTTCAAAACACGATAATTCACATCTCCATCAGCCGAAAGTACACTCTTCACACACTAGGATTTTTGAAATTAAGGGGAGGAAGAAAAGCTAGGATTCTTCGTCGTCCGGTCGTCCAACTTCACACCCTCGCCAACGATCATTTATTCGAGCGTTATAAACGTAAAGGCATGTTTTCTAAACCATTCTAAGCATCATTAAAATCATAATATGCATTTTTTAATGGTTTATGCATGAAAAATACGTTTGTATGATTTGTTCAACGTTTTGTCAAATATTTTCAAAGTTTCAACGATTTAATGCTTGGTTTTGAAACGTTATGAATCCCGAGGATTAAGCTGCCAATTTAAGATTAAGTATGAATGAAACATGAATTAAATGAAGTGAAAACAAAGCTGAAAAATCGAGGGGAAGGTGAAGGTGAAGAACCGAGGGTTTTCTAGGAAGCTGTCGGCTAGTGTGTCTTTTGGGGTACAAGGGGTCGGCTACTGTGAATGGGGCGTTGGGCCTCGTCCAGGGATGGTTCAGGGGCAGGTTGGTCTAACTCTAGGTCTGGGTTGGGTCCTAGGGCGGCTAGGGTTCGAGGGAGTGGCTAGGTAAGAGTCCTTGTGAACTAGGACTCTCCCCCACGCATGCAAGGGGTGTTTCGGGAGAAGGTAAGCTTGCGGCTGGCCTGGGGAGAGCCAGGCTGGTCCATCAGGGTCCAATGGAAGTGGTTAAGGTTGGGGTCATGCGCTAGGTAGGGTGGCTTGAGTGGGATCGAGCAAAACATGGGAAAAAGCAACTCGCGTGGTTGGTGCTGTGCGCGCATCTTGTTCTGGTTGCAGGGCTTCGCGCGTGGGTTCGGGTTCTGGGTTGGGCTTGTTTTGGTCTGGGCATGGTCAGGGTCAGTGAGGGTTAGGTGGGCTTGTGGTGGCACGGCTAGAAGAGTCCTAGTTAGCCAAGAGTCCTAGGCGAGAGGGAAGGGTCACATGCAGCTTCGTGTCTTCTGTCGAGGATAGTTGCGCGAGCTAGGGTTATGTGCTAAGGGTCAGGGATGGTCAGGAGGGTTCCTAGATGGGTTGGCTAGGATTTTTCTTGAGGAGGCTCGGGCATGGCTCGAGTAAATTGAGAGATGACTCGGTGTGTTCGATTGGGGGTCATATTTCAAATTTAATGAAGAAAGATTAGAACCATAGCTCCACGAGGGTAGTTTCATGGCTTACAAGGGTAGATTAGGTATTAAAAAGGTTATGTTTAAAATTTGGGAAGAAAATATTAAGTTTTGAATTTATTCGGGAATTAAACGCCTCACAAATAGTTAATTAAAGAATTAATGAAAAATCTCGAATTAAGATAAATAAAATAATGAAAAATTAGATTTAAACTTAAATAATTATTTGGGATAAGCCTATGTCATTAAACCTAAGAAAAAGATAAAATCGAGAAATATTACGTATAGGGGCAAAACGGTCATTTTACACTTGGATAATACGTAAAAGCTTGGCAGCGTCCCGAAGGATCATAACGCATGTTAAATGATATTTTATGATTTAAAATGATGATTTTTATGAAAATATGATATTTTATGATTTAGGGTAAAGCTGTGCACTTTTTACTGTTTAAAATGCTATTTTTGGAAAGCTATGATATTTTATGCTTTTAAAAAAAATGAAAAATATTTTGAGGGATGTGAATTGACTGTGATAAATGATATATGATACGTGAGGGATCCGTTTTAAGAAAGAACAGTGAACTTATGATTTTGTGAGGATATCGTGAGGGACAAGGTCCGAGAGGACCCCGACGATCGTATTTCCATCGTGGAGCTTAGTGCCTACCCCCATGGTCCATGTGGAGCTGAAGACTGATCAGTCAACAAAAGGATAAAAGCTAGTCATTTTCTAGGATCAAATTTCACCCAAAATGATAAAGGATTGAAAGATTTACAGTTATATGATTTTAAGATATTATGCTGAAAATGATTTTAAATGGTTTATTTATATTTAAAAGCTATTTTAAGTTAAAGTATGATTTTCAATGTATGTGAATTTATATGTAATATTTGCTATTTATGTTTAAGACGTGCTGAGTCATTAGACTCATTAGGTTTGTATTATGTATGAATTGATGATATTATGGGAGGCGCTGACACTGGAGTGGATCGAGTGTTGCAGTACTATAAGGCCAAATAAAAAATTATTCGGTAATTTGGCATAATTTATATAATTATTGAGTTGTAAATTACAATAATTATTTATGCCAAATAAATTCAAGAAGTGTTATAAAAATATGTATTTTAGAATATCGGATAATTTAACGATATAAAATACATATAAAATTTAAATAACACACGATAGAAAAATAAATCCAAAACCGGGATAAAAAGACGCATGAATATTACATTATATACAAATATATACACACATTCCTCCTTCAAAAATAAGAAAAACGAGATAAGGAAGAGAGAAGGAAGGAAGAAAACCCATTTCCCTCAACCCCATTCTCGTCACCCTTGGAGCAACCGCGGCAAAATCGCGATATCTCCTCCGTATGGCGTTTAAATCTTGATCGGTTTGAGGGGTTGTCTTCCTTACATCAGTAGCTTTGTTTTGAGTCATAAAACACGAATTTTGAGCAAGGAAGCGAGCATATCGAAGCTCCATTTTGTGAGCCATGTTTCTGTAAAGTAGTTGGTGAGTTTCAGTTTTTTTGCTTCTGAATTTTGAGTTTATGTGTATTGTGCACTAAGAATCTCGACTCGTGTTCAAATAGAACTTGTAGCTCTGTTTGTTAGCTTTCTAGTTCCGCTAAAATCATTGAATTTGGATTAGAAACGGATTTGATTTGATTTTTCTACCAAAATGTGCCAAAATCGAGTTCTGTAATTGTGTTTTGTATAACACCTATTGTAATTCGGGATTATGGCATATATGCAGTTGGTTTCTGAACTTATTATTCCAACAAAAGTTGTAGAGCTATGTGTTCTCTTCGTAATGATATAAAATTCGTTAATTTCCATTAAGAATTGAGATAGTTATGCTCATTTTTCCGAAACTGCTCAATTACAGAATTCTGCCGCGAAGTGCGTATGGAGTAGCGTTTTCTTGATAATTCTAGGATTTATCTATTAGGATTATGGAAATGGTTTCTTCTAGAAAAACTTAGATATTTGAGTTGTCTTTCATTTCCAATTGGCAGATTTGATTTGGGTCAAAAATGAATTAGATATGAATTTTATGGTCATAGGTGCTGAATCTGAAACTGTAACAGAATTCATTTTTCTAGATTTCTGGTTGTGGATGTTTATCCATGTCAAGATGATTGAATTTATCGTTGACATCTTCTGATGAAATATGGGTTTTTGAGTTAGGATTCCAACCATGTATGATAAGTATATTTTGGTTAAGTTTTGGTTAAGTTTTGACCTTAAAACTTAGCATAGGTACAAGCTGAAATTTGGAAATATTGTTATTGAATTGTAAATTTACTCGACTTGTTATATTATCTTATTGTTAGGCCGAGGAGATCAAAGTTGAGCTTGTTGTCGTTATCAGTCGGTGTAGGTATGTTACTGTTCGGTAGCATACGACGGTAAACATAAATTATGTTTAGTTGTCATTCTATGTTGCACTGATGGTGTTTATGATTTGTTGACTGTTGTAAGCTATTAAATGCCTTCATTGTGATATATGTTTAGTATTGTGACATATTATTGGCATTTAGCATATGACATACTGTTATGACATTCATGTTGAGTCATATCGTTCTTGTTAGCCCGTTGTTGATATCCATTGTTATCTGGCACTATTATTTATCTCGGGATCATAGTGTGGCTGATAGGCCTATACACATGAGACCGTAGATGTAATTGAACAATCCTGTGGTTAGTGCAGCATTTTGAGGTGAGCGCTGGGATTGTGTCATCTAGTTCGTCTGTTGTGCCATCCTGTTATATCGTATCAGCTATATGGAGGCCGAGTCAAGGGTGTTATTCAGCACAGCTTGGCATACCTCGCATACGTGGTAGGGCGGTTTAGCTCCATGACGATGTAGCTCACCTGTATTGTTGCTCGAGCATTATTCCAGTTGTTATCGTACCGTTTGTTGGCTCCTATTATCCCGATTATTTATTGAGCCTTTCATGCATTGCACATTACATTTTATTATATTATTATGCATTATTTATGATTATTGTTGTTATTTTTGAACTGTTTCATACCAGAATCCTAACCTCAGTTGTTTCTGGGGGGAGGGCTGTTGTGGTTGGTATTGGGCACCAAGGTAGATCTCCCGAGTCGTTTTGCAGCATCAGGCCGAGGTTCAGCCAGTGGAGCTCGGGATTGTGGTTGGATTGCTTGGTTCTGTTCAGTGGAGTCTCCCAGTTAGTTTATATGTATTTCTTGAATTTGTTTTAGTCTTGTGTTGTAATTTATTTTTCGGGGAGATGCCCCGTGTATCTGTAGTGGTATTTGGTTGTTTTTGTGATGTCCTCAGTCGACTCTGTAATATTTATGATTTGGTGAGTATTTGATAAGTTTTAGTTTCTGCTTATTACTGGCCAGTTCGGCTATATGTTGTTTAACTTCGGTTTTTGTTTTAATGACTCTAGTTGGAATATATTCTGATATAAACTAATTCTTGAGTTTTCGAGATGTCCTACTTACGGGGAGGTCATGCTGAAATTTTTCTAGGCCCTGAGGTCTGTTTTAAAGTATTTTAAACATTTTTCCGCTGCAGCTTTAAATCAAACCATTATTGTTTATCATTAATTGTCATTAGAGTAAATGAACCTCACATCTCCCGAGGGACCTTTATGTTTCTGCACTAGCTTGTTAGATAAAATATTTAAAGAATTATTGTTAATGATTTATTAGAGATATTTTTATGCTTTATTTTATGTTAGTTGATCTTTTTAAAGGTCGACGTAGGATTTTTGGTTAATTGATGATTTTGGGATATTTTTATACACTTGAAGTTCAAATTTTAAATCATTATGATTTATGAAAATGTTAATATTTTAATTAGTATTTCGAGTTTAAGCTTTTTAAAAAAAAATGTCGAGGTCGTTTCATCATCGTATCATTGTATTATCACAATCAATTCACCTCTTTCAACTTTTCATATTTCCATCACTTATAAAAATTCAAGCATGTATAAATCAATTTTCTTTTAAACCAAGAATGGAACTTGTCTTTTAGCATTAATGTTTCATCATATAAATTCATAAACATTTAAGATAAGCGTATTAACATTATTTATAACATTCAGGGCACTGCTAAGACGTCTAACAATTTTTAGGTGTAAAATGACTGTTTACCCCTAGAAGCATAATTTTCCATAACTCTCCCTAGACTTCGAAACGACGTCCCAAATCATTCCAAACTTAATATATTACTTTAAAACACTCTCTTAAATATTCCTTAGGCTTAAAATTTAGCTTCTCGATAATTTCCTCGACTCATTTTTAAACGTAGACGTACATCCCGGTTTTGATTGTATTGACTCGAAACTTTACCAAACTTCAACCAAGCATAATAACACCTAACTAAACCATAGTCAACCCAATTCAAGCCCATTAATACCTTCAAACACCCTAGGACACCCACTGAATCCTTGCTACTATTTTCGAATACCCTAGCCATCCTAACCATGAAAGCTTCGACCCTAGCCCTTGTCCACCACGACCAGACCCTAGACCACCCTCTCAGGACCATGACTGTGCCCATAGAAAGCTACAAGACCAAGCCTAATGCCCCAAACGAGCTCAGCCTTCCCAGCCGCATCCACAAGCCATGCGCGACCATCCATAGCTGCGGCTCTTCCTTAGCTTTGGACCCAAGCCTCCTGCAATCAACCTAGGACATTGAATAACCCCTAAGGAACCTTCTGGACAAAGCCTTCTATGTCTAGAAGCCTCAGCCCCTCAACCGATCCCAAAGCATGCGAACGACTCCCTACCCTCAAGCGATCCCCCTAGCCTTCGAACCAACCCTTGTGCAGCCACCCTAGGATGATCATGCAGCCCTTTTAAGTTCCCTGGTCGTGTCATGTCCTCATCTAAGAGTCGTGGCCCTCAAGGACTCCTAGCCGAAAACCCTAGCCACGAGGACTCTAATTTTCGTGCAACCTAGATATCCTCCATGTACAGCCCTTGTGCAACCTTGTCCACACCATTAAACCCTCTAAAATTTATCCCTTTTGGTGTCCCTATCAAGGCAACCCCTTCATGCATCACTAGAAACAGTTTTAAATCATATAAACTCGAGTACTTGGCATGGCATGAAAATAAAATTAAAATAATAATACGGCAACATATTTTTCATGCAAATACACATAAAACTCATAATATGGTGTGATAGATGAATACAAGGACATTTAGGGCGTGCCTTTACGTTTATTATGCACGAAAAAGAGTTGAGATGCGAAGAACGTCGACGTAGAGGGGGAATTGTTGAATTGTTTCTTCAAAATCGTGGATTCCCTTCACAAAATACGTGTGGTGTGTGTGTTGAATGCTGAAGGAAGAGTCCAAGTAATTAGAGGGGTTGGGGAGTGAGTTGTGAGAGTTTGGGGGTAGAGTGTAGGGCCTTTTATTTTAATTAAAATTCATAGTGTAAGCTGAGGCCCATTAGTTAATATTTAAAATATTTTGTTTAGGAAAGTTTGTGAAAATAATAGCCGAGTTCTCGAAAAGTTCATATTTTTATCGAAAATCGAATATTGGTTTAAAATACGTCTCGGCGTATAAAATCATCTCAAAATGCCTCATTTTCAAAAATACCACATGTCATATACCATATATTAAACAATTAAAAATAATTATTTAATAAAAATATTTTTTCTCATATGGTCCCCAGTCTCCGTTCCTCGATCGCGTCTCGAATACCCTTTAAAAACACTGATGTAAACAAGCACATCATATTTAATTCATGCCATTAAAACCATTTAATTAGTCAAATTTCAATTTTCATAGATTTGCATGCAGTTTGATTACGTTATCTTATTTTTGAACCTTACAATTCTTCCCTCCCATAAATGAAATTTCGTCCTCGAAAATAAAACTTATCGAATAACTCCAACTAGCGACTCTTCATGTCCCTCTCAGTTTCCTTAGTAGCTTTTTCCTCCAGGTGATTTAGCCACTTGAATTTGACCATTGGAATAACCTTCTTTTGAAGTCTTCTTTCTTGTCTACCTAGCATTTTTATAGATCTTTCCTCCTATGACATATTTGGAGTCAAATACAAGAGCTCATAATTCAGTACATGTGAAGGGTTTGACATGTATTTTCGCATCATCGAGATGGGAAACATATTATGTACTCCGGCTAGCATCGGTGGCAACGCCACTCTATAAGCTAGTGTTCTCATCCTCTACAAAATCTCAAATAGTCTTATGAACCTCGGACTTAACTTTCCTTTCTTGTCAAATCTCATAACACCCTTCATAGGTGTTATTTTCACAAATACGTGGTCATCTACGGCAAACTCTAGCTCTCTTCGTCGCTTGTCGGTGTAGCTCTTTTGTCGGCTTTGCGCAGTCTTCATCCTATCTCGGATTTTGACTACTAACTCCGTTGTTTTATTGATCAAGTTTGGAACAAATTCCCCTCTTTCACCAACCTTGTCTCAATGTATTGGTGATCTATACTTCCTTCCATATAGTGCCTCGTAAGGATTCATTCCTATAAAAGATTGATTGCTATTGTTATAGGTGAAGTCCACTAGAGGTAACTTCCGTTCCCAACTTAGTTCGGAGTAGATCCTCCAAAATTTGAATCACCCTTTCTGACTGACCATCAGTTTGAGGATGGAATACTGTGATAGATAACAACTTCGTATCACTGTATATTTACTCTTCCAAAAAAAATGATGTGAACCTCGGCTTTCTATCAGAAACGATAGACACTGGAATCCCATGTAGTCGGACTATCTTTCGAATATACAGCTATGCATATTGTGTCATCGTAAAGGTCGTCTTGATAGGTAGAAACTACGCTGATTTCGTAAGCCGTTCAACTATCACCCATATGACATTGTATCCTTTGATAGTCCTCGACAGTCCAACAACAAAATCCATAGTAATATTTTTCCATTTCCACTCAGGGATAGGGAGTCTGGCCTATGATGCTCAGCTTTTGTCACAAAACCATAACTTGCTGGCATGTCAAACACTCGGATACAAAACGTAAGATGTCTCGTTTCATGCCCGACCACCAATCCAACAACTGTAGATCCTTGTACATCTTTGTACTTCCAGGATGAATGGAGTACGGAGTATCATGAGCTTTCTTCATAATGACTTCTCTCAAAGAATCGTCACTAGGAACCCAAATTCGATCTCGATATCGAACTATGCCATCCTCCTCGGAATACAGCTTCCAACCCTTAGATTCATCTCTTAGTCTCCACTTTTGCAATTGCTCATCAGAAGATTTCCCCCCTAGGATACTATCCCCCAAAGTCGACTGAACTTTCATGGTAGAAAGATTAGGGACCTCGCCCCTAGCATACACTGCAAGCTTGAATTGCTGAATCTCAGACTGTAATGGCCTCTGAAGTTATAGTTGAGTAATAACTGTTGTCTTTCGACTCAATGCCTCCACTACTACTGTTGGAAACACAATTCCGGCGTTTGACAAAAGATTTACCAACTGAATCCAGCAACTGAATTTGACTAACTGATCGACGTAACTGGACACGTCATCAGTCAACTGATCGCTACAACTGAAGTCTATTTCATCGTCAACTGATGTAGTGACCCGTTCCAGAATCACCTACTAATCAGAACTTAAGCATACAAAATTTATTTTTAAAACTGAATCAGGTAAACAGCGGAATAAGTAATACAACCCAATCGAAACTGTAAGTACAAAAATACTTAAACAACCAGATCGAACTAAATCCAAGAATAAATACCAACAACTACGAATCAACCTCTGCCAGCTCCCTGTCCACTCCCTCCTGGACCGTCCAACCTGAGACCTGCCCCATCGAATAGGGTGTCCAAAACAGAGATAAACCGAGGACGTGAGCATAAAACGCTCAGCACCAAAAGCATGAGTATACAAGACTATGACATGCATGTATGCAAAATGTACTGGATACCAGGATCTGGGTATAACGAAATACTGCTCAGGCAAATGACGTCAAGGTATGTAGCACTCTGCGCCGTCGCACCAGGAGGTGGCTCCCATACCAAAATAAACATGTGGATATACCGGTGACCTGACCACCGTCGGCCAACGGGGTCCAACCATCCACAACAAACGAGGGCTGAGCACCCTCTCAACAGGCTATCTCAAAGATAATCAGGCTCAACATGATTATGCAAATGCCGCATAATAAACCATGCATCATATGACAGATAATAATGCATCATATAAACATGCAACACATAGTAAAGCATACTCAATCCTGCTATCTCGGATAGTACTTTCGTACCTCAAATCAGTAGATCCTAGCAATCAGCCCTAGAATCAAGTCTGCGTCCGTAGTCAGCCCACTGATGCCGCTAGCTCCCAACTAGAGCACAGCTCCGCTACAAAACTAGTAGCTCCTCGCTAGTGCCTAAACCTCGGGAAAAGACTAGAAACCTATCAGAAACGACTAAAACGCTCTGGAACACTCGGAATTGGCGAGGGAATAGTGAAGCCTCGCGCCTCTATTTATAGACAACGATCGGACGATCCGATCCACTTCGGACGATCCGAACCACTTCGGACGATCCGAACCCTGTACACTTCGGACCTTCCGAATCCTTATCAGACGATCCGAACTCTGCATGTCTTCCACGTGTCCAGACACCTGTCTTCGGACGATCCGAACCCTGATCGGACGATCCGAACTCTGCATGTCTTCCACGTGTCCAGACACCTGTCTTCGGACGATCCGAACCCTGATCGGTCCATCCGAACCCACTTCGGACGATCCTAACCCAGTTCGGTCTTTCCGATCTCACCGACATAGAATTTATCCAATAATTAACTCAAATTAGGCATCGGGATACTACATTCTTCCCCCCTAAAAAGGATTTCGTCCGCGAAATCAAGTCTGAAGAATGACAATTCTGAACAACAATACATTCAACTTAAGAATGAATTACAATTGAAAGTACAACTGAAATTACAATCATAACTGAAGTACTACAACTAGAACAACTCTGGATGCTCTGACCGCATGCGACTTTCTAGTTCCCAAGTAGCTTCTTCAGTACCTCGGCGCTGCCACTGCACTAAGACAAGAGGAATAGTCTTATTCCGCAGTACATTATCCTTCCGGTCTAAGATCGAAACCGGTCTTTCCACAAATGACAAATCCGGATTCAGCTGAACTTCTGTCGGATGCAAAACATGAGACTCATCCGCTACGTATCGTCTCAACAAGGACACATGAAACACATTGTGAACACTAGACAGATACGGTGGCAAAGCTAATCTGTAGGCCAAATCTCCCACACATTCTAAGATCTCAAAAGGACCAATGAATCTTGGAGATAGCTTACCTTTGAGTCCAAATCTCAGAATCCTCCGAAAAGGTGATACTTTGAGAAACACTTTCTCGTCTGCATCAAAATGAAGAGGTCTGCGCTTGGTGTTCGCATAACTTGCTTGTCGATCCTGAGCAGTCTTAATCCGCTGTTTGATCACAAGAACTTTGTCCATGGCCTGCTGAATCAATTCTGGACCCTCGACCTGTCGTTCTCCGACTTCCTCCCAGAACAAAGGAGTACGACAACGTCGACCATACAATGCTTCAAACGGAGACATACCAATACTCCTATGAAAACTGTTGTTGTATGCAAACTCTATCAGTGGCAGATGATCCTGCCAAGCTGGCCCGAAATCCATCACACAAGATCTCAACATATTCTCAAGAGTACGAATAGTCCTCTCTGACTGACCGTCAGTCTCTGGGTGATATGCAGTACTCAAACTCAAGGTAGTGCCCAAAGCTTGTTGAAAGCTGCCCCAAAATCTAGATGTAAATCGAGGATCTCTGTCACTAACGATACTCACGGGCACACCATGAAACCGTACAATCTCATGAATGTACAACCGTGCCATCCGATCGAAAGTGAAATCTCTGTTATACGGAAGAAAATGGGCAGACTTAGTAAGCCGATCCACTACCACCCAGATAGCATCTCTATTCCCCACAGACATAGGCAAGTGAGTCACGAAGTCCATCGTGATATGCTCCCACTTCCACTCCGGAATAGGAAGATTCTGCAACAAACCTCCTGGTCGTCGATACTCAGCCTTCACCTGCTGACAGACTAGGCACTTGGAGACATACTGATAAACATTACGTTTCATACCTTTCCACCAAAATCGAGTCCTCAAATCCTTATACATCTTGTTGCTCCCCGGATGAACACTCAACTTGCTACGATGAGCCTGGGATAAAATCTCCTCCCTCAAAGTGTCATCTTCCGGTACAACAACACGACCAGATAAGCACAAAAGACCCTCGGACTGATAGTGGAATCCAGAAGTATTATCTGCATCAGCCAACCGAGCTAATTTCTGAACCTTAGAATCAGACATCTGAGCATCTCTAATCCGAGAATACAAAACTGGTTCAGACAAAATAGAAGCTACACGGATACTCTCTGCTCCTTTCCGATGCTTACAATTGAATCCCATCGAACAGAAATCCTGAATAATCTCAGATACAGCACAAGTCTGAAGAGCAGACAATCTCACCTTCCGACTAAGAGCATCGGCCGTGAGATTCGCAGATCCTGGATGATACTTGATCTCACAATCATAATCCTTGAGTAGATCCAATCCAACGACGCTGACGCATGTTCAACTCAGCCTGAGTGAACAGATACTTCAAACTCTTATGATCAGTGAAAATCTCAAATCGCTCACCATACAGATAATGGCGCCAGATTTTCAAAGCAAAAACGATCGCTGCTAATTCCAGATCATGAACAGGATAGTTTTCCTCATGAGACTTCAACTTTCTCGACGCATAAGCAATCACATGCTCATTCTGCATCAGAACACACCCTAGGTCCCTGCAAAGAAGCATCGGTGTAGACACTGAAACCACCAGATCCAGACGGTAAAGCCAAAACAGGCGCAGATGTCAAACGTCTGCGAAGTTCCAGAAAACTCTCTTCGCACTCTGATGTCCACTCAAATGAAACATCTTTCCGAGTGAGCTGAGTGAGTGGCTTAGCAATCTGAGAGAAGTTGACAATGAAACGGCGATAATACCCAGCCAATCCCAGAAAACTGCGGATCTCGGCTACTGTCGTTGGACGCGACCAGTTCAATACCGCTTCCACCTTGCTCGGGTCAACTGAAACTCCCTTGCTAGAAATGACATGACCAAGGAATACAACTCTGTCACTCCGAAACTCACATTTACTCAACTTCGCATAAAGCTGATTCTCGCGAAGTGTCTGTAAAATAATCCTTAAGTGTTGTACGTGTTCTTGCTGATTATGCGAATAGATTAAGATATCATCTATAAACACCACAACAAACTTATCCAAGAAATCCCGAAATACCCGATTCATCAGATCCATAAAAACTGCTGGTGCATTCGTCACCCCAAAAGGCATAACCAGAAACTCATAATGCCCATACCGGGTCCTGAATGCAGTCTTCGATATATCTCCCTGATGAACTCGAAGCTGATGATAACCAGACCTTAAATCAATCTTGGAATACACAGAGGTACCTTGTAGTTGATCAAATAAATCATCAATCCGTGGCAACGGATACTTATTTTTTATCGTAGCACGATTCAACTGCCGATAATCGATGCAGAGCCGCATAGAACCATCCTTCTTTTTGACAAAAAGAACTGGTGCTCCCCACGGGGACACACTGGGTCGAATATACCCCTTGTCAAGAAGATCCTGCAACTGCTGTTTCAATTCTTGCATCTCCGATGGAGCTAAACGATAAGGAGCTCTAGAGATTGGTGCCGTGCCTGGCACTAAATCAATGCCGAAATCCACTTCCCGAACGGGAGGAAAACCAGGAATCTCCTCGGGAAAAACATCCGAAAACTCGCGAACCACTGGAATGTCACTGATACCGACACTATCTGCGGACGAATCAATAGCATAGATAAGGTAGCCTTCCCCGCCCGACTCTAAAGCACGACAGGCTTTCAGAGCAGAAACCACAGGCATCGGGGGTCGCGCTCCCTCTCCATAGAAAAACCAACTGTCGCCCTCAATTGGACGAAACTGCACAAACTTCTGATAACAGTCCACAGTAGCTCTAAACACAGTCAGCACATCTATTCCCAGAATGCAATCAAAATCCTCCATCGCAAGAATCATCAAATTAGCAGTTAAAATATTTCCCTCAAACTCTAGAGGACAACCCATAACTAGACGTTTAGCTAACACCGAATGACCCATCGGTGTGGAAACAGATACCACAACGTCCAAGGAAGTGAAAGGTAACGCATTACGCTTAGCAAATCTAGCAGATATGAACGAATGCGATGCACCAGTATCAATGAGAACGTAAGCAGGTAATCCACATAATAAAAAGATACCTGCGATAACTCTCTCGTTCTCTTCAGCAGCCTGATCCTGGTTAAGAGCAAAGACCTGCCCTTGAGTACGCGGTCGGAGGTTAGAACCCTGAGTAGACCGTCCCTGCTGTGGCCTCT
Source organism: Primulina eburnea (assembly GCF_022965805.1). Taxonomy (NCBI): domain Eukaryota; kingdom Viridiplantae; phylum Streptophyta; class Magnoliopsida; order Lamiales; family Gesneriaceae; genus Primulina; species Primulina eburnea. The sequence continues at coordinate 14,683,140 of NC_133112.1, read as the reverse complement.
GATGAACTGAAGCCTGAGAACCAGATCCTGATCCTCCGTCTGTCTGTGGACAATCTCTCTTCATGTGCCCCATCTCACCGCACCTGTAACAAGCACCCGCAACCTTGCGACAACGCTCCGTCGGATGATCCTTCCCGCAATGCTGACACGGGCCCTTCTTCTTACCAAAATGGTAAACTCCTCCAGATCCAGAGGAAGAAGAAGTAGATCCAGCCTTCTTAAATGTTTGGGCGCGGGGACCCAAAGAACTAGTAGGACGAGCAGACTGCATGGCTCGACCTCTCAGCAAACTGCCCTCAGCCTGGCGACATCGGTTCACAAGACCCTCATACGATGTCGGATCATCACAGACAACAACCCGATCATAAATCTCCTGATTGAGGCCCTGGAGAAAATGGTTATACTTGGCCATAGCATTATCACTGACATGTGGAACATACGGAAGCAACTCAAAGAACTTCTGTTGATACTCATCAACAGACAAACTCCCCTGTTTCAGATTGATCAACTCAATCGCCTTGGTCTGCAGAAGAGCTGGTGGAAAGTAAAGCAGCATGAAAGCGGCTCGGAAATCGGCCCAAAGAACTCGTCCCTGTCGCTGAACTATCGGTGCAGAGGTAGACCTCCACCACTTACGCGCACCACCCTCCAGCAAGAAATCAAGGGTATCAATTTGCTGCTCCGCCGAGCACTGAAAAGTCTTGAAGCAGCTCTCCATCCTCTCAAGCCAATTCTCCGCAACATCCGGAGTCTCACCGCCCGAAAGAGGTTTCGGCCCCATCTGCAAGAACCGATGCATACTAAAACTCCGAGGCTCATCACGACGGTGTTGACGACGTTCTCGATGCTCTCGACGACGCTCCCGATCGTCGTGGTCTCCCCAGCGTCCAACGCTGCCATGGCTACTAGCATCGTCGTCAAAACCAGACATCTTTTAGCTACAAAAGTTACTAGAGATTAAACCCAAAAGAACAGTTCTAAATCCCAAAATCTTAATGCATGCTCTGATACCATAAATGTAGTGACCCGTTCCAGAATCACCTACTAATCAGAACTTAAGCATACAAAATTTATTTTTAAAACTGAATCAGGTAAACAGCGGAATAAGTAATACAACCCAATCGAAACTGTAAGTACAAAAATACTTAAACAACCAGATCGAACTAAATCCAAGAATAAATACCAACAACTACGAATCAACCTCTGCCAGCTCCCTGTCCACTCCCTCCTGGACCGTCCAACCTGAGACCTGCCCCATCGAATAGGGTGTCCAAAACAGAGATAAACCGAGGACGTGAGCATAAAACGCTCAGCACCGAAAGCATGAGTATACAAGACTATGACATGCATGTATGCAAAATGTACTGGATACCAGGATCTGGGTATAACGAAATACTGCTCAGGCAAATGACGTCAAGGTACGTAGCACTCTGCGCCGTCGCACCAGGAGGTGGCTCCCATACCAAAATAAACCTGTGGATATACCGGTGACCTGACCACCGTCGGCCAACGGGGTCCAACCATCCACAACAAACGAGGGCTGAGCACCCTCTCAACAGGCTATCTCAAAGATAATCAGGCTCAACATGATTATGCAAATGCCGCATAATAAACCATGCATCATATGACAGATAATAATGCATCATATAAACATGCAACACATAGTAAAGCATACTCAATCCTGCTATCTCGGATAGTACTTTCGTACCTCAAATCAGTAGATCCTAGCAATCAGCCCTAGAATCAAGTCTGCGTCCGTAGTCAGCCCACTGATGCCGCTAGCTCCCAACTAGAGCACAGCTCCGCTACAAAACTAGTAGCTCCTCGCTAGTGCCTAAACCTCGGGAAAAGACTAGAAACCTATCAGAAACGACTAAAACGCTCTGGAACACTCGGAATTGGCGAGGGAATAGTGAAGCCTCGCGCCTCTATTTATAGACAACGATCGGACGATCCGATCCACTTCGGACGATCCGAACCACTTCGGACGATCCGAACCCTGTACACTTCGGACCTTCCGAATCCTTATCAGACGATCCGAACTCTGCATGTCTTCCACGTGTCCAGACACCTGTCTTCGGACGATCCAAACCCTGATCGGACGATCCGAACTCTGCATGTCTTCCACGTGTCCAGACACCTGTCTTCGGACGATCCGAACCCTGATCGATCCATCCGAACCCACTTCGGACGATCCTAACCCAGTTCGGTCTTTCCGATCTCACCGACATAGAATTTATCCAATAATTAACTCAAATTAGGCATCGGGATACTACAACTGATCCTTACCAGCTGATCTCTCAGCAGTACACATCATCAGTTGAAAGCGACAACTGACAAATAGTACAGCTACCTGCAACTGATAGTGGCTCGCCGCATTTCAGAATAAACAGTGTACGATTATAAGAACATATCGACGTGGCAATCAACGGTTAGAACATTCAAACATCTTTAATGTTACCGTTGAGAGGAAAGCCTATAAATAGTCGAAGGCAGCAGCTGAACAAACACCGACTCTCAGTTATCCTATCTTACTTGCTGTTACGCTGCAAAAATATGAACTCGCATTCAGAAATCAAAGCTCACACTTATCAGTTATATCAGTAGTATTCTAGACTACGTTCTTGAGCTTACATAGCACTTTGTAATCGATTGATAGATTTTCTTTGTGCTAAGATCAGTCACGATCTGTAAAAGAGTTGTATACTAAGAGTTTCAGTATTGGCAAAGTGATAAATCCAAACTGAAGTGGGTTAGTACACCATTTTGTATTTGATCAAAGTCTTTTAGTGAATATCATATCTTCGCGATAGAAGGGGTGACGTAGGAGTTATTCAAGTCTCCGAACATCCAGAAACAAATCGTGGTGTTATTACTTTCAGTTATCATTTTCAGTTAGATACTCTATCTTTCAGTCAGTTAGTTTTCCGCAACTGTTTATTCAGTTTAACTGATTGTTATTGACCAACGGGATATTTAGATTCAGTTTGTAACACAACTGAAATCAGTTTGTCGAAGTATAATTTTATTCGAGCAGTTTTTATTCAACCCCCCCCCTTCTAAACACTCTTCACCCGATTTACCGATCATTTCAAGTGGTATCAGAGCAAGTCATATCCTTTCAAAGATTATCTATACTCAAATCGCTCACTATGTCTTCATTCAACAAGATTCCTATGTTCTCCAGAAAAGATTTCGACGATTGGAAGATCAGGATGCAGGCTCATCTAGCTGCACAGGATGATGACATGTGGTACGTTATAACTGACGGACCCATAAAGATTTTGAAAGCCAATACAGCAGTTGCAATCACAGATGGGGCACCTCACCGTATTGAAAAGCCCAGAGATGAGTGGACTGCTGAAGACAAGAGAAAAGCTAATTTGGATAATGTAGCAAAAGACATATTGTACAACACACTGGACAAAGTGACGTTCAGTAAAATCAAGATGTGCAAGACAGCCAAAGAGATTTGGGAGAAGTTAATCCAGCTTTGCGAAGGCAACGAACAAACCAAAGAAAACAAGCTATCTGTTGCTGTACAAAAATTCGATAACATCATAATGAAAGTTGGAGAAACAATGCATGAATATGATGAAAAAACCAGCTGCATCATCAACGAACTGAATGCACTTGGAAAAGTGTATACCAATAAAGAAGTAGCATTGAAAGTTATCAGAGGTCTTCCCAAAGAATGGGATGTGAAAACCATGCCTATGAGGGAGTCTAAAGATCTGAACAAATTTTAACTCCATGACCTGTTCGCTGACTTAAAAGAATATGAGTTTGAACTGCAAACTCGAGAGGGAGAACCATCTACCCCAGCAGCAACTACTGCCTTAGCTGCTGTAAGATCAGAACCAACTGGTTCAGTTGAGAAAGCTGCAGATCAACTAAGCAATGACGCCATGTCATTGTTCATCAGGAAATTCGGAAGATTCATGAGGAAGAATCAAGGGAATTTTCAGAAGCAGTACCAAAGAAACAACTCCAGAGAAGAGTCAAATGCTTGTTACAACTGTGGCAAACCAGGTCATTTTATTGCTGACTGTCCCAAGCCTAAGAAGGACAGTCAAGCTTCAACTGAAAGAAAGAAGAAAGTGTATGAGCATAAGAGGAGATCTAAGGACGACAAGAAGCCTTACAGAAAGAAACATGAAGTACTCCTAGCTGAGGATATCAAAGCCAAATGGGCAGAGACTGACAGCGAAGAGTCAGAACCAGAAACCTCTTGCAGCTCTAGTGAAGATGAGGAAGAAGTAAAGTGCTTGATGGCTGATGACACAGACGTTTAATCAAGCAGTCAACATGTATTTGACTTTAGCTTGACTGATTTCACAAGAGAAGAACTTATTTCGACTCTTCATGACATGGTTAGTGAGTATCAAAAGCTTGCCTTATCATTTGAAAAGGCCAGAGTAGAGCAAACTGATCCTATTGACAATAAGACAACAATTGATATATCAGTTGAGATGTTGAGTCTACAAAAGGAGATTGCCGAATTCAATACTGAAAGGAGCAAGGATCAATTTATGATTCAAAAGTTAATGCTTGAAAATTCAAAGCAAACTGAGCTCATTCAGGCTTGGAATAAATCATCCGTTGCATTGACTGATATACAGAACTCTCAGAAATCATTTAGTGATAAAACTGGCTTAGGGTTCAGTAACCAGGATGAAATACCTTCCAAAGATACTCAACCAAAACTGAATATGGATAAAGGGAAATAAATTCACTTTGTCAAATCAGTTATGGTACAAGAACAAGCTGAGCCGAGTAAACTGATTGAACAGCCAACTCATAATATGAGCAAGGGCAAACGATGTGGTATTGGTTATAGCCTAAGAGTTGTGACTGACTCACGAAGTCAGCCACCAAAAATTTTCAGCAAAAACTACTCAAATGGCTATTCAAACTACTATAACAGCAAGCCAGTTCAGAAAAGATACTGGCTGAACAATCAGTCGAAAAAGGGCAAATCACATGTTGTATCTCCTACACACCACACACCACACACACAGACCGGGAAATACAATTTGGAATACAACAACTGGACGGTCAGTTAGACTGATCCAAGTTTGGATTCCTACAGGACTAATCAACTTTGGACCCAAATAGAAAAGGGTACCACAATCTTATCTTGTGTTTGATTGCAGGTAATAGGTACAAGCATTGGATCTATATGGTATTTGGACAGTGGATGTTCACGCCACATGACAGGAGATTCAAATTTATTATCTCAACTGATTAAGTACACTGGACCAAACATCAGTTTTGGAGATAATTATAAAGGTAAAACTGTGGGTAAAGGTAAGCTTATCCATGATAACTTCACCATTAATGATGTTTTATTAGTTGAGAATCTCAAGTATAATCTGATCAGCATCAGTCAGTTATGCAATAATGGATTCTCAGTTCCGTTTGACAAACATTCTTGTTCAGTCAAAAACTCAACTGAAGAGATCATCCTAACTGGCAAAAGGTGTGGAAACACTTATAAAGTCAGCTGGAATGATCAACCTTATGCACCAGTATGTTTTATTGCCTCAAAATCTTCTAAAAAATGGTTGTGGCATAAGAGATTGAACCACCTCAATTTCAAATATATTGCATATTTGAGTAACCACGATCTTGTTACTGGATTGCCCAAAATGGATTTTATCAAAGACAAAATTTGCTCAGCATGTCAGTTTGGTAAACAAATCAAATCCTCTTTTAAGAACAAGGGTCGTAAATCTACTTCCCGATGCTTAGAACTGTTACATATGGATCTATTTGGTCCAATACCACTCATGAGCTTGGGGGAATGAAATACACCTTGGTGGTTGTAGAAGATTTTTCAAGATTCACTTGGGTTATATTTATCAAGTCCAAAGACCAAACTGCTGCTCAACTGATTAAGCTTTTCAAAAGATTATTAAATGAAAAATCAGTTGGAATTGATAGAATCAGATCCGATCGAGGAACTGAATTTATCAATCAAATTCTTTCAAATTATTTGGAGAATACCGGAATCAAGCATGAGCTTTCAGCAGCCAGAACTCCTCAGCAAAATGGTGTAGCTGAAAGGAGAAATCGGACCCTCGAAGAGGCTGCTAGAACAATGCTTGCTGATTCTAGTATATCTCAAAGGTTTTGGGCAGAGGCAGTGAACACTGCGTGTTACACTCAAAACAGATCAATGATTAATAAGAATCATATGAAAACACCTTATGAGATCTGGCATGGAAGAAAAAATGTGGTTTCCTACTTCAAAATATTCGGCTGCAGATGTTTTATACTTGTCAATGGTAAAACCCATTTAAAAGCTTTTGACGCTAAATCTGCAGAAGGAATATTTCTTGGTTATTCTTCAGTGAGTAAAGCTTATAGAGTCTTCAACAAAAATACTTTGAATGTTGAGGAATCTATTCATGTTTTGTTTGATGAATCTACACTAACTTTTAAGCCAACTGATATAGTTGAGCTAGCTGATAGATTTACAGATATAAGCTTGGATGATGATGATGAAGAAGATATCCATCTTAATCAAAACAACCTACAATCACCTGAACCTGAGATATTGGATCAATCAGCTGAATTGGAAGCAAATCTTGACAATCAGTTAGTGGAGCATACAAATGAGAATCAGTTGCCGATTGAATTAGCTCCAACTGAAACTGAAGACACTCAGTTACCTACTGAGGAAATTGCTAATACAGAAGAAACAAATACTGAACTTAGATGGAAGAAATCACATCCTCCAGAACTGGTGATAGGTAATCCGTCTGATCCGGTAAGAACAATAAATCAGATGATTAACTTATTTATTCATTCAGCTTTTGTATCTCAATTGGAGCCAAAGAAAACTGATGAAGCTCTTGCTGATCCTAACTGGATAAATGCAATGCAAGAAGAGCTAAATCATTTTACCCATAACAATGTCTGGAACTTAGTTCCAAGACCAATTTCAAAAACTGTGATAGGTACAAAGTGGGTATACAGGAACAAGCTAAACGAAGATGGTTCAGTTGTGCGCTACAAAGCAAGGCTAGTAGCACAAGGATATAGGCAGGAAGAAGGAATTGATTACGATGAGACATATGCACCAGTTGCAAGACTGGAGACAATCAGAATATTCCTTGCCTATGCTTCATTCAAAAACTTCAAAGTCTATCAAATGGACGTAAAGAGTGCATTTCTGAACGACCAGTTGCAAGAAGAAGTCTACATTGAACAACCTCCAGGTTTTGTCACTCATCACCTTCCTGATCATGTCTAACATTTGAACAAAGCTTTATATGGTCTTAAAAAAGCTCCAAGAGCTTGGTACGAAACCCTTTCAAAATTTCTAACTGATCATGACTTTTCTGTTGGATCAGTTGATAAAACATTGTTCGAATTTTCCAAGAATGATCATATTCTACTTGTACAAATTTATGTTGATGATATTATTTTTGGGTCAACTAACCCCAAATTATGCGAGAAGTTTTCCAAGTTAATGCAGGAAAAATTCGAGATGAGCATGATGGGTGAACTGACATTCTTCCTTGGTCTACAAGTGAAACAACTGGATTCAGGAACTTTTATCAGTCAAACCAAATACACTAAGGAATTGCTGAAGAAATTTGGCATGGAATCATGTTCAGCTGCAAGCACCCCTATGAGCTCATCAGCTAAATTAGACACTGATCAAGGGGGAATATCAGTTGAGACGACGCTTTACAGAGGTTTAATAGGTTCATTATTGTACCTAACTGCTAGTCGTCCTGATATTGTGTTTGCTGTATGTATGTGTGCAAGATTTAAAGCAAATCCTAAGCAATCACATTTTTCTGCTGCCAAACGTATCTTGAAATATCTTAAAGGCACGCAAAATGTTGGATTATGGTACTCTAAAGACTCATCTTTCAATTTAGTTGGCTATTCAGATGCAGACTATGCAGGATGCAAGCTTGATCGAAAAAGTACAAGTGGATCATGTCAGTTTCAAGGAGACAGACTGATTTCTTGGTTCAGTAAGAAGCAAACATCCATAGCAACTTCCACAACTGAAGCAGAATATCTTGCTGCTGGAAGCTGCTGTGCCCAACTGTTCTGGATTCAGCAACAACTGAAATATTATAATGTTGATGCAAAGGAATCGCCAATATTCTGTGACAACAAGAGTACAATTGCTATTACATATAATCCAGTTCTTCACTCCAGGACTAAGCACATAGATGCCAGACATCACTTCATCAGAGATCATGCTTTAAAGAAGAACATCAGCTTGGAATATGTATCAACTGAACAGCAAGCGGCTGACATCTTCACCAAACCACTGGCTGAGACTAAGTTTTCTCATTTTCGCAATATACTTGGATTAATTGATTTATCCTAATTAGTTGTTATTGCTCGTAATTCATATGTCAGCTTTACTGTTTTCTTACTGATTATTTAGTGAGTTGTTCATTCCTATGAGTTTTAACTGATGTCAGTTAGCGTTTCATTAGTTCATATGTTTGTATCTCATACAGATCATTACGTGCAGGAACAAGAAAAACGACGCTTAAATAAAATAAACATTTTCATTTAACCATAATTGTTGGAGAGGACTACATTTTCATAAGTCTCTTCTACACTAGCTATCCACATCCTCATCCAAACAGCTAGAGCTGAGGAAGAGGTCTTGCAGAAGCTGTGCGAAGAGGCGATGCTATTAAGAGTCTCCAGCTCCTTGCGAAGCATCAGCTGATAGAGATGGCCCTCCTTGAAGACGTCCACCCCTGCAGAAATGTTTAAGTGCTTTCGCACTTCTCTCAGCTGGGCCATCCGCCTGAAGGTGGTAACCCTCCCAGAGTTGTACAGGAGCTCCAGCTCCTGTAACTCTTCCCAGTAGGGAAGACTGGCATAGAAGACTTCGTCCTCTATAGCAGCTTTTCGGGCTTCAAGAGAGAGTGGAGAGACGTTTGAGCTACTTGCACCTTCCATCTCTTTTTGAATATTATCTGCTGATACTTGTGACTAACCCCTCAACTCTTATTTATAGGCCAAGTCGAGGAAGATGAAAGGACAATGTCCTTAAGTGACGATTACTCTACCAAGCTTCAGGATTTTCTTAATTAATCTTGATTTTATTATCGTCATTTTCTTTAATGCATCTATTAAGGGGGAATAGTGGTTTAAGAGGTTAACTGAGAAGACAGTTGTTAGTGAATTCTCAACTGAAAGGACTCAGTTTTCTAACCGATCGTTCAGTTGAATATTTCACTAATCTTCTCATATAAATTAACTAATTAAACCTATTATATTCCAAATCAAGTGACGTGACTGTCTGCTAACTCTTGATGAATTTCAGTTCATAACGTGGACACATTTTTCACCGCTCAAAATTGTACACACGCTTATAGCACACGTACACACTTTATTTTTTCAAAATTTCTACGGACTGACACGTGTCCAGAATTTGAATAGTCACGTACATATGTACCATTACCCGCTTCATTTCAGTTTCACTTTACGATTATTCACAAATTCTTGAGAGCAAGAACTATTTCATTCTTCAACTTTGTTTCAGGAACTCACTCAGTTATCAATGGCAACCCAAATTCCCGCTTTTATGTTGAATGCTATGGCTATCAACTTTGGATCCATCTTATCTTTCGGCGATGCTGAAGTCAAGAAGGTATTTCAAAAGCTTGAAACTGCTAGACTGAGAACATTTTTGGGACAATCCTCTCAGGACATCTATCCCAAAGAACTTCGGGATTTCTACTCCACCGGCATGATTGATTCTGAGGGTAACATCAATTCTACTGTCAATGGTCAGTTGCTGACCATCTCTGAAGACTCTTTTGAGGAATTATTTTCTTTACCTTCTGATGGTTTGGCACAACTCTCGGATGTCAAGGCGTCTGATATTGAAAAGATGAAAATCTCTCTTTCTGCTGATGGACGGAAGATTAAGGTTTCTGATCCTAAGAAGGAACTCAAGCATGAAGTTCAGTTTCTTACTGATGTAGTAGCCAAAGGGATTTTGGCAAAAGCTGGATCGTTTGCTGCCCTCACCTTGGAGAAATTTCAAGCCATTTCTGTTATTATGTCTGATCGTAAACTCAACTGGAAGCATCTTATCTTTAACATTCTGAAGAATATTTTTATGTTCTCAAAACAGTCCAAGGGTTTTGCTGTACAAATCAGTTATCTGCTGAAAGTGAAAGGATTAGTGGCTGATGATTCTGAAAGGTCATCGAAATTTAAGGTGTTCAATGCAAAGAACACGATGCCACTCAAAACCAAAATGGACATAACTCCTGCTCAGTTAGTGCAAATCAAACAGGAGATTGGGACTCAGTTAGCAGCTCCTAAATCAGTTAAGAAGGCCAAAACGTTGGCTCAACTGAAGGTCGCCAAGAGAAAATTAGTGTTGAGTGCATCTGAGTCAGAGAAAACTTCATCCCCTCAGATTGCTAAGAAACCAAGAACTCAAAGGGTTAATACAACTTCGGAGGTATCCATTCCGACTGATACAATGATTTCCACAGATGATCAGCAGCCTATAGAAGCAGTCCCTCTGAAAATCATTCCACCAGAAGGCAGCAGTTGATTCAACTGTTTCAGCCAGTTGATTCAATCGATCATCCTTTAGAGGCACCAGTTTCAGCTTTGTCACCATCTGCTGAACAGAATCCTCCTTCACCACCTCGGGATCAAGGAGAAATCACTGCTGCTGATATTTCAGTTCGAGATGCTGCTGAAACAGTCTCAACTGACCAAGCCTTGATAATTTCTGAACATACTACAAGTGAACCAGGCACTTCTCGACAGTCTCATCCTCCATCTTCATCAGATTTTGATCTCATTTTTGAAGAAGTTCAGAATATGCAGGACAGTATGAATCAAATGATTACTGCTATCTCCAAGATTCAAAATACGCAGTTATCGCATACTCTGAAGTTGGACGATAATCAGCAGTCTTTAAAAAAACTGAAGGCTATACAATCTGCTGTTACTGCTCTTTCATTTGCAGTTGAAGATATTCAGAAAAATAGAGGAATTTTTTCAAGTCTGACTGCCACTTAAGACTCTATTAACAAACGAGACGACAGTGTGGAGTCACTTGTATCAAGAAAAATCGAACTGCTACAAGTCACTATGTCTACTGCTATCGATAACATTTCATCCTCTGTCAAGCTCCTTTCTACTGATGTTCGAAAACTATCTCTCAAGATGGAGCTGTTTGACAAAAAGGGGGAAGAGATCAAGGAGATCTTAGAACAGCAGAAGAAACAATAAGAGCAGTATCTATTGTATTTATTTGAAGAAATGTGAATTCAGTTGATTGAGTTAATCGACATCTTATTTTATCTACTTTGAATTCAATCAAGTCTCTTTCACTATAGTTTTGTCAAACACCATAAAGGGGGAAATGGTTGGAAACGTAATTCCGGCGTTTGACAAAAGTTTACCAACTGAATCCAGCAACTGAATTTGACTAACTGATCGACGTAACTGGACACGTCATCAGTCAACTGATCGCTACAACTGAAGTCTATTTCATCGTCAACTGATCCTTACCAGCTGATCTCTCAACAGTACACGTCATCAGTTGAAAGCGACAATCGACAAATAGTACAGCTACCTGCAACTGATAGTGGCTCGCCGCATTTCAGAATAAACAGTGTACGATTATCAGAACATATCGACGTGGCAATCAACGGTTAGAACATTCAAACATCTTTAATGTTATCGTTGAGAGGAAAGCCTATAAATAGTCGAAGGCAGCAGCTGAACAAACACTGACTCTCAGTTATCCTATCTTACTTGCTGTAACGCTGCAAAAATATCTACTCGCATTCAGAAATCAAAGCTCACGCTTATCAGTTATATCAGTAGTATTCTAGACTACGTTCTTGAGCTTACATAGCACTTTGTAATCGATTGATAGATTTTTTAAATTGTGCTAAGATTAGTCACGATCTGTAAAAGAGTTGTATACTAAGAGTTTTAGTATTGGCAAAGTGATAAGTCCAAATTGAAGTGGGTCAGTACACCATTTTGTATTTGATCAAAGTCTTTTAGTGAATATCCTATCTTCGTGATAGAAGGGGTGACGTAGGAGTTATTCAAGTCTCTGAACATCCAGAAACAAATTGTGGTGTTACTACTTTCAGTTATCATTTTCAGTTAGATACTCTATCTTTCAGTCAATTAGTTTTCCGCAACTGTTTATTCAGTTTAACTGATTGTTATTGACCGACGGGATATTTAGATTCAGTTTGTAACACAACTGAAATCAGTTTTTCGAAGTATAATTTTATTCGAGCAGTGTTTATTCAACCCCCCCTCCTTCTAAACACTCTTCACCCGATTTACCGATCTTTTCAACTACATTAGATTTTCCCGGATGGTAACTAATATCATAGACGTAGTCTTTTACCAAATCTAACCATCTTCGTTGTCTCATATTCAACTCTTTTTGGGTGAAAAAGTACTTCAAACTTTTATGGTCGATGAAATATAGCACTTCTCCCCATATAATTAATGTCTCCAAATCTTCAATACAAAAACTACTGCTGCAAGCTCGAGGTCATGAGTCGGTAATTATTCTCATGAAACTTCAGCCGTCTAAACACATAAGCTATAATTCAGTCATTTTGCATCAAATCTGTTCACAAACCAAGTTTCGAAGCGTCCGTATAAAGAACATACTCTCCTTGCCCCAATGACATCGATAATACTGGCGCTGAAATCAAAACTTGCTTCAACTTGTCAAAACTTTCTTGGCATTTGGATCCCCAAATAAACTTTTCATTTTTCTTTGTCAAGTCGGTCAAGGATACCACAGTAGAAGATAATCCTTGTATGAACTTTCTGCAATAGCCAACTAGTCCCAAGAAACATTCATTAATCATTCATCGCTGTTATTTAATTCTCATTTAGATTTGTTATTATTTTTATTGCTTTTTAATTTTGTTCTTATCAAACAAAACCACCTCTTAATTATCTTACCTCGAAATAACTAAATCTCTTGTTCCCTGTTGATTCTACCATACTCACAATTACACTAGTTTAATTTAGAGAGCATGAATTTAAGTTTGGTGGCTCAATGACAGCACACCAAATTTTGGCGCCGTTGCCGGGAAATGGTGGAAGGTTTGTTTTTTTCAAGTTTTGTTATTTTTATTTTCTTTTTTATGTCTCTATCTTCTCGTATAGGTGATTCATCAAGAGAAGAGGAATTTGAAAAAAATTGTTGTGAAATACTTCGAGATGTTCGATCGACAAGTATTCACAACTTTTGCCCAACAAACCGGAGATCCATTCTATGCAGCTTGGAGGAGATTCAATAATTTAGCAATAACATTCAGGAATCATGATTTTTCTAACTATGTTTTTATTCGACTTTTCTTTAAAGGTTTGGATGCAGTTACACGAAGATGCGTATAAATGGGATACTTACAACTGGTAGTCCAATTCTTAGTCGACATGAAGAAAATTTGATATATTTGTTGGGTGATATGGCCGACTTTGACTACCATCAGTATTGGGATCCTTCGTTGCAGAGTTGGAGCTACAAATATGATCCAGGAATTAGTCACCCTGATTTTACAGACCGACCTTTCGAGCATAAAAAATATGAGGGAGATAGTATTAAATTAGTTCTAATTCAACTGAATGATATGATAAATAAGTGTGTGGCATTGAATGAAGATGCTATAGAGCCTCAGACTGAATAAATTTTGGAAAAAATATCATACGAAGATGAGCCACCAATTAAGTTGAGAGATGAACAAACTCCTGAAACTATCAATTAGCTCATTGATAGGATTTTCGTACACACATCTATGGGATCCTTTATTTTCTCCATTACCGACCTTTATAGATTTTGTTCTCCAAGAGCCAACAATGATATTCTCATCCCATGCATATTATTTAAAGTCATGTTTTTTTGAGGAGACGAGATTACATTGTATACATCAAGCCAAACTCGAGGGAAAATGGAACCAAGACCTATATGTAGTGTCATAGGACACCTACTTTGGGCGTCAACCGCTTTTTTATGAGTATTTTTGAGGGTCAAGCTGACGACTAAAAATCAAGTGCTGTTGGGAGGCAACCCAAAATTTCTATTCTTACTTTTGTTTTTCTCAAATAGTACAATTTTTGTTACCTTTTATGCAGAAAATGTCTTCTAACAATGCGTGACCATGCCTAATAAGAATACCACTTCTGCAAACAAAAACGAAAAAAATTCCCTAAATGTATTATATTAGAATGCGTGATCACGCCTTGTAAGAAAACATCTTCTGATGTATCAAGGGCAAATAGATAAAATTTTAAAACAAAAACAAAACTAAATTTTTTTACGCTTTTTATCTAATCCTATTTTGTTTCTCACCTTCCCTTCTCATATTTTCTCTGCAGCACCTCACCACCTCCATTTTCCCCATCGTAGCAGTAGATACGTTGTTCCACGATGCCAAAAAATTATCAGGGGAGTTCTCCAACTTTTCTTGCGTTTTTATTTTCTGGTTTCAAAATCTAATTTTTGTATCACAGGGGACATTGTCACGTATAGGTGTGGGGGAGGTATATAGCTTTAATTCTAGATTCGGTTCCTAGTTTTCAAATTTTTTGCATGTTCATTCAAAACAAAACAAAAAAATGTGGTTGAAAAGTAAGACAGAGTGAAATGTTTGATCCATAAAGCATGTATTGTTTTTTCGTCGTTTCTCTAATTTGAATAATAAATGATTCTGATGCGAGTCTATAAAAAATTGATTTTTCTTTGTGTGCAACTGATTTTGCATTCTTACTACTGCATTTTTAGATAATTTTTCTTGATTATGTGTTGAAATGACAAGTATATGGGATACAACACACATAGAATTTTCTTTGGTGAGCTTTGAGCCTATGAGAAATCATTATATCGTGCTCTATTTTCTTTGATTGTAAGTTGGTCATGCATTAATTATTTTTCTAGAATTTGAATTGTTATACATGTCTTTGTTAACATCTTGTGGTAGCTTAGAGGTGATATGATCGGTTAAAGGTGGAAAAGTGTTTAGAATGAGGGGTTGAATAAACACTTACGATTTTCAAAATCTTTTCGACTGATGAGTCAGTTTAGTGATAAACTAATACTCAAAAATCTTGTAAGTCAGTATAAATTAGTTAACAAATAGTGTGGGAAAAAAACTGACTGATAGATAGAATATAAACTGAAATACGAGGACACAAGATTTTTTGGATGTTCGGAGATTTCAAATACTCCTACGTCACCCCTTCTATCTCAAAGATAAGATATACACTAGAATACTTTGATCGATACAATCAGTCGTATAGACCCACTTCAATTTTGGAATTAACAATGCAAAACTGAAACTCTTAGTAACAAACTGGTTTATAGTACACAAAAGAACTAAAATAATCTAACACAACTGATCTCTTCAAGATCGAGTAATATAGCTTGTGTTTGAAAGCTCGAGGTATAACCTGAAAGCTATGAATGTATACAATAAGCGTGAGCTTTGATGTCTGTAATGATTTCAGCAGAGTAACTGACTCGTAAATCGATATTTGTTCAAAAGTTCAAGAGTTACAAGAGTTTCAATAGTTTCTTCAGCTGCTCTTCTCTGCTATTTATAGGCTTCCCTCCAACGGTAATATTAAATACAATTTGAACATTTCTATCCGTTGCTTGCCACGTCAACAATATTCTGACAGTTGTACACTGTAGCTTTTTTGAGATGCTGCGATCCCACAACTTGTTGCAGTCATATTTTGTCGGTTGAATGTCTTAACTGATGACGTGTACATCTGAAGGATCAGCTGATTGATTGTAGTCGTTAAACTCACAACTGTTTGTAGTGACCAGTCAGTTGTCTGCATAATTCAGTTCAGTTGTTGTTCAGTTGCCTTCTGATAGTTGCATATATTAGATCAGCTTATATCATTCTTTTAAATTAGTTAAATGCTCAGTTTGTCAAAAATCCAAATTCATTTTCCAACAATTTCCTGCTTTTAGGTGTTTGACAAAACTTGGAAAGTAAGAATTGAAACTGATCAACTGAACTCATTGTAAATAAAATAAATCTTTCAGTGTACTGATTCGTACAAAGAATAAAAGAATAAAGAATCTTCTAACTTAATAAAATAATCTTCAACAAAATCTGAAAAAAAATAATCTTTTATTTCTTCTTAATCAACTTTGAAGATTTCTCTAGCTGATCTTTTCCTTCTTCTTGTTCTTCCTTTTTTTTGTCGAACTCATCAACCTTTTTGGTTAATATCCGCACATCTGAGGAGAGGATAGAAACTGCATTCATCGGGATATCTTGCAGTAACCCATTCTCTTGTAGACATTGCTTTCCAGGAAATCTAGACGCCTTGTAACCAAGGCTTGAGTTTCGAAATGAGCTAGCTGACACTCTTTTTTTTCGAAATTCTTCCATTCCGAAAAATAATGAAGTTACGTCCTTTTGGATTTGCTGCAGTCTTCCCATGGTATTTTCCCTTATAGAGCCGAATCTCATAGTGTGCAAAAATTGGGTTGACTTGATATTAGAAATGGAAGTCATTACATCGACGAGGTTGGTCTGAATAGCCTGAATTTCTTCGAACAAATATTCAGTTTCTATTGATAACCTCATCCTGAACAGACAGGACTGAATCAAAATCAATAGTCATAGCGTTCAACATATATGCTGGAACTTGGTTGCCATTTTGAAATATTGATTATATGCGAGAAAGAAAGCTCAGTGTATTGATTTGCTCTGGAGATTGAAATGCACGTAAAAGAAGAAAAACTGAAATGAGGCGGGGATAAGTACGTTTGTATGTGACTGTTCAAATCTTTGGACACGTGTCAGTCAAAGATAAATTGAATAAAATCTTGTGTATGTGTGATAAAAGCGTGTGTAGAATTTAAATGTGCTACATGGGTCCACATTTTAAAACACTATTCTTGAAATATGTGCATTAAATGCGTAATTATCAGTCATATAACTTATTATGGAATATTTATCGATTTATCAGTTAACTTATTGGAGAATATCAGTTAGGTCAGCAACTGAGTGATCAGTTATAAGCTGAATCATTTCAGTTAAAGACCAACTGACTATTGTATTCTCAGTTAACCGTTTATAACTGATGTCTTTTTGTCTTCTTCCTGTCTCTTTAAGAATTATCTATAAATAAGACCATTACCATTCAATAATAACGATTAAGCATTGATGGATAGTTCAAGTAATTCCAACGTCCCTCATCCTGCATTGACACCTCGTCATTTGGAGAAAATAAAGAAGTCTCTTGAGAAATTCGTTTTTACAAAGGTGATGTCCACTTGGACCAAGGTACACGAGCTCCAAAAGATTCAACATGATGGATTAGTTGCTACTGCCAAGCAGAGAGCAACTGCAAGAAAGTATAAAAGGCGTGCTGAAGTCAACCATACTTCAGAGCTTGTCACTGATGATGTCTTTATTCATATGATGTTTATGAAGGAGTGGAATGTGCTGGAGAGTATTTCTTCTTCAGAAGGCTTCAGGAGAATTAACAGTCATGAATTGACTAATTGGTTGTCTCTTTGGCAAGATGCATGTAGAACCCGTAAATTGGACTGCGTATAAGCCATGCATAATTCTAGTATTTAAAATTAAAATGATTTTTATTGTATGAGTATTTAAATTATTTTCTTTAAATTTATTTATTTTACGCAGTAGTTTAATTGTTATCTTTTCAGTTAAATAAGTGAGGCCGGACTGGAGATGGAGTATTGAGATAAATTAACAAAGACTTATTTAAGAAGAGGTAATTTAGCATGTTAATAAATATATTTTAAAAAGTTGGCATGCATGCAAGTTATTAAATTTTTTTGGTGTTTTATTTAATTGTTTTTAAAACATAAAATGCATGTTTATTTTATTAATTTGTGTTTAAGTATTTTTATGCATAATTCATGCATGGTAGAATTTAATACATACATTTTAGAAATTCATGCATTATGGTTTTCTAAGTGCATTTTTACTTCGAACGAGGAACGGAGACCGGAGAATTTTCAGGAAAATTATTTTTAATTACATGATTAATTTTTATAAATTAATATATGGTGTTTTAAGTGGTTTTTTCAAATAATGGGATTTTTCTGGGTATTTTTACCCACATGACTTTATTTTTTTAACGGTACGCAAATTTTATCAAACCGGTGGACTTTTTAAGGGTTCGGCTAATATTTTCAAAATCTTTTCAACACGAAATATTCTTTGGGAGCGTGTTTGAATTTAATGGACCTACTTTTGAGCTTGTTGGGGTTAAATGTAAAGGCCCGAAAATTCATGCTTGAAAATTTACGGAAACATTAAAAATTTTCTTTTAAACTGAATGAAGTATCAAATTCATAAAATAAACTGTTACATAATGTTTAATGTTTAAAAATAGCAACGGAAGAATTTAATGTTTGCAAAGTAATAATTTAAAATAATTCAACAAGAGATAAAATGTTTGAGCATAAAAATCGTAAGTGCTGAAAATGAGGTCCTCGGGTTCCACTACTGCCGACTCGAGCTGGCTCACTGGTCCCCGCCCTCGGTCTTGACATCATCAGTACCTACAACAATCAAGTCTAGTGAGCGTAAAGACTCAGCATGCATATATCGTAAATAACAAGTAAATAAGTAATAAAGTCGCATGCAAGTAAAAAATATCTTGTAATGATTTGTAACGTAAAATATCATTTCAATGGTAATTATAGTACGTGCATAACTGAACTGAAAATATCATGGTAAAAATGTTTGCTCTTTGGAGCCCTGTACTGAAATAACTTGTAATAATTTTCTTGGTGAGATTATGGTCTACGCAAGTGGTTCCTGAACTGAACTGACCGGTAACTGGCGACCGGGCCGATAACTGAACTGACCGGTAACTAGCGACCGGGTGAAATAATAATCCCAGGATAGTAAAGTGACCCCAAGCAATATCGCATAAATCTCAAAATGAATATTTTGCACGTGCCATAATTAAATAACATCATTAAATATGAACAATTTCGATCTTCTTGCATTAAAATCATGTACTTGCGATATTTAAAAATACCTATATGGCTTGATTGAAGAGTGAAAGAAGATATAAACATCCCTTGGTTTGTTTGACAGAAAACAAACGAAATAACGACGCGGCGCGGCGGAGACGGAGTGCTCTTCACTTTCTTACTTTTTCTCTCTCTTAATTCCTTTAAACCAAGCATGCACCATAATTATTATAATAGCGTAAGAATCGTAATTGTGATGCATGAACATTTAAAAATATCATGATTTTTGCTCAGGGCGCTACCAGGACCAACATCTCACCCCAGGTGCAAAATGACCATTTTGCCCCTGGAAACCCAAAAATTACCATTTTGCCCCTAGGCGTAAAATTTCATGTCTGTGACCTTTTCTTAATTCCATTGACTCTAACATGTCCCAAATAATTATTTAAGCTTATAAGAATATTCCCATATTTTTATTTGGCTTAAATCGATGACTTTAAATTAATCCTTAAATACAACATAATAATGCGCTTTAATCCCGAATTAAATCAAACCTTAGCATAAAATTCCCAAATTTAAAACTTGAACTTATATTAATTATTTGAGCTTAAATATAATTTTCCATAATTTTACTAAACTTAAATCTAGGCGTTTCAATTAATTCTTTAATTAATGTTTCGTGCGGTGACTAAATCCCGGATAAATCCAAAACTCATTATTTTGATCCGAAGCTTACCAAACTCCTTAAAATGTCCCAAAACATTTTTAAAAGCATTCCTAGACGTAAACTGGAGCTCATTTCATAATTTAACCGAATTGTTTTAAAACTTGGACCGGTGTCCCGGTTTTAACCCGAATCAACTCGAAACTTAACCAAAACTTTCCCAAACTATTACCATACTTTAAAAATCCCCTACAGCCCTTAAACCACTCCTTCCAGCCCTCAAAACCCACGACAACAGCCCTCAAAAGCTGCTGGAAAGTTGCTGGAAAATTGAAACTTCCCCACTCGACCTCTAGTGCGGCCACCATCCAAGAATTTTGATGCTAGCCTACAGCCTACGGTACCGTCACTAACGAGCCTGTCCTACACCTAGACCAGACCCTACTGGACCTATAACGGCCTAGAAATCCTTACTTGAAAATTTGCGGAAAAACTAAAATTTTTCTTTTTAAATAATTAAAATGTCTCAATCATAAGTTAAACTGATAAAAATTGTGTATATTATAAGGATATACATTGAGTTAGTAAATTTTTGGAAACATAAGTTTGAAGTGTCACAAGTTTTAGTCATGATCTTAACAGTTAAGATTATACCTTGTGAGAATTTAAAATTTTTAGGAAAGTTGGGTACGATGATGGTTAGTTTAATTGGTAGACGCACGTAAGAGGTGAGGTAGACACCTTGTCTTGAGAAATTTTGGAAGTCATTAACAAACTTGGGACTAAACGGATAGGTGTATTGGAATTATTTTATTCAAAGCTATTTGGATTAGGTAAGTTTGAATTTCAAATGAGAAAGTAAAATTTACTTAACTAATATGTAAAATGGTATGACGTTGAACTAATCAGGGATGATATGTGTTAGACATGAATTTTATTGTGGCGATGATAAACTAAAACCAGCAGACCAGAACAGTTGACTAATTTATCAGAAGCTACTGGTCTGATAAAACTAAACCAGTAGAAAGGATAGTAATACAAAACCAGTAGAGGACGTTTCCTAACGTTGCTACTTTAAATGTTACCGTTAAAGAGTTCCTTGTACTAGTATTAATTGCAGCATTAAATACTATACGGAGTCATTTAATGCATTTTACCCAATTAAGTATGAAACAAGACTGATTGTTTTATAGCTTTTCTGCAGGAACTTCTTTTGGTAATAAAGCTGATTGTATCAGTTATCTGAAGACATCCTCTGATTGTGAACGTTGAACTCAGTCGTTTATATATACTTGGATCAAATCCTTTTACGACAACACTCGCTTCGCATAATATTATCTTTCAAGGAACAAAGCTATTCTCATCTTTTCAGACTTATCTCGAAATTCCTTGAGTACTTAAAGTTCAACACAAAGAAAAGTAGCACACGCTTCATAGCTAATATCTGATCTTTTGAAGATCATCTTGTGCTACTGATTCTTACACTCTTCACAATCTTTACATCATTTATACTTTATCAAGAAGAGTCTGTAATCTGAAAAGAGTCTTTTCAGAACTTTGTGTTTCGCATTCTTGTGAGTTGAGAAACTAAGAGTTTCAGTAGGCTGAAGTGTAAGTCCTTCTGAAGTGGGTGTGTACAAGAGTTGTACTGTAATATCCAAAATCTTTTAGTTATACCTTCTGGAAACAGAAGAAGGGGAGACGTAGAAGAGTTTATCTTCGAACTTCCATAAACAACTGCTGCCTACTGTTTTATTGTTTTTCAACTATTTCATCAGATTGTTTCCGCACGTTTTATTGTAATCAGGTGAAATATTCGCACAAGATAAACTACTATCCCTAACAGGATTTTAGTACCTCATCAGAAAAGAAAGAAAAACGAGTAGAGTTTATTCACCCCCCCTCTAAACTCAACTTCGATCCCCAACAATTGGTATCAGAGCAGGTTATTCTTGTTCGTGAAAAACTACAATAAATGGCTCACTTCAGCAAGATCCCTATGTTCTCTAAGGAAGACTTCGATGACTGGAAGATCAGAATGCAAGCCCATCTTGCAGCACAAGATGATGACATGTGGTATGTCATCACAGATGGTCCACTGAAAATATTAAAGCCTAATACAGCTATTGATGTTAATGAGGGTGCACCACAGATGGTTGAAAAATCAAGAAGTGAATGGACCAGTGAAGATAAGAAGAAGGCCAACCTTGATAATGTGGCGAAGGATATATTGTATAAAACTCTCGACAAGAACACTTTTAGCAAAATCAAAATGTGTTCTACTGCAAAGGATATTTGGGAGAAGCTCATCTAGATATGTGAAGGAAATGAGCAAACGAAAGAAAACAAACTGTCTGTAGCAATGCAGAAGTTCGAAAATCTAAAAATGAGAGCTGGTGAAACTCTAAACGAGTTTGATGAAAGATTCAGTAGCCTGGTCAATGAGCTAACTGCTCTGGGTAAAGAGCATAGTAATAGAGAGATAGCCCTCAAGGTGATGAGAGCCTTACCCAGAGAATGGGATGTTAAAACAATGGCTATGAGAGTGTCCAAAGACTTGAACAAATTGGAACTGCACGATTTATTTACAGATCTGAAAGCTTAGGAGTTCGAATTAGAAGTAAGAAGTGGAGAAGAGCCTTCAAGCCTACCTACCAAGGCTCTTGTTGCTACTGCTACTGCCTTTACTGCTACTGCCACTACCTCTTCTACTGCTGCTGCAGTTGCACCTCAGGAATTACCTACTGTGATCATTGACAATACATTGGAGAAGACTGCTGAACAAATCAGTAGTGATGCTATGTCCTTATTTGTAAAGAAATTCTCCAGGTTCATGAAGAAGAACCATCGAACTTATCAGGGTCCCAATCGCAACTTCAAGAAAGATTCACCATCTGGTGATATGGGATGCTTTAACTGTGGAAAGATAGGTCACTTCATTGCTGATTGTCCTAAACCAAAGAAGGATGATCAAAAGAGAAAGGATCACAAGAGAAATGACAAAAAGACCAGAAGAGATCGAAAAGCAATGATTGCCGAAGAAAGCAAATCCAAATGGGCAGACTCTAGTTCTGAGTCATCTGACTCAGAAAGTCATTCCAGTGATAGTGATGCAGAAGAAGTCAAATGTCTCATGGAAGACAATGACTCAACCTCGACATTTGAAGAGGTATTTGACTTTGACTCAAATGAATTTACACGAAATGATTTGATTGATGCACTACATGACATGGTAAAAGAGTATTCCAGACTTTCTCAATCATTTGAAGAAGTTAAGATCGAAAATCAGAACTTAAAGAATCAGAACAGTAATTTAACTTGCTTGCAAGTAGACAGCTGTAATGATTTACAAGTTAAGATGAGTAAATTAATAACTGAGAATGAAAGAGCCAAAGCAGATTACCAGAAGGTGCTTTCTGAAAACCAGAAGTTGTCGCTACTGGTAAATGCTTGGAACAAGTCTTCTGTTTCATTGGAAAAGATGCAAGAGTTACAAAAACAGTCAGGATATAGGAGTGGTCTCGGTTTTTGTAATAATGAAGGCACTTCTGAAACGAATACAAAGCCAACACTGGATATGTGCAAAGGGAAATATATTCACTTTGTGAAATCCAGTGTGGTACAGGAACCAGAGGTATCTACTGTTTCAATTGAAAGGAATGTAAATCAGATGAACAGAAGAATGCACTATGGTCTGGGTTACGTTAAACCTAAGGAAAAAGTTGACCAGAGTTCTAGATTCAGAAAAGAATTCAACTCTAGAAGACAACATCCTATGAAGGTTAAAAATCACCAGTACTACAACTCTAAACCTGTTCAGAAGAGATACAGACTGGAAAACAGAAACAGAAGGGAGGAACAACATTTTAATATGCATACTTTTAGAAATAACAGACCTTCTGTTGCACACACATCTTTGGATACCCGGAGTACAAGATCACCAAGAATTTAACAAATGTGGGTCCCCAAAGGACTGATAAGGCTTGGACCCAAGTAGATTTGGGTACCAGATACTAAAATTTGTGTTTGCAGGAACATAAGAAGAAAGCAGAAATCAGTAACTCTACATGGTATCTGGACAGTGGATGTTCCAGACACATGACTGGACAGAAAAACCTACTTTCCGAAATAGTGAGTTGTACTGGACCAAAGATAACTTTTGGAGACAACTCAAAAGGTAAAACCATGGGTAAGGGTAAGATTATCCATGGTAACATAACTATCAATGATGTGTTATTAGTTGACAATCTTTGTTACAATCTAATCAGCATTAGTCAACTATGTGATAATGGTTATTCTGTAGCCTTTCAGAAGCATTCATGTATAGTTAGAGATTCTGCTGAAACTACTGTGTTAACCGGAAAAAGAGAAGGCAATACTTACAGAGTCTCTTGGAACTCAAATCATGTCAATACTCCTACATGCTTAGTTGCTTCTCTTAGCAATAAACATTGGCTATGGCACAAGAAATTGAATCATCTGAATTTCAAGTCAATCAATTATCTCAAGAAGCAGAATATAGTTGATGGATTACCTGATATTAATTTTGTTAAAAATCATGTTTGTTCTGCTTGTCAGCTTGGGAAACAGATAAGATCCAGTTTCAAGAACAAAGATAGCAAATCAACTTCAAGATGTCTGGAACTACTGCACATGGATCTTTTTGGTCCTATCCCCATCATGAGCTTAGAGGGAATGAAATATACTCTTGTTGTTATTGATGATTTTTCTAGATTCACTTGGGTAATATTTCTCACAGGAAAAGATCAAACCAGTTGCCTCTTGATCAAGCTTCTGAAAAGGATTCAAAATGAAAAATCTACTACCATCATTAAAATCAGAAGTGATCGGGGTATTGAGTTCACTAACAAGTATCTTGAGTTATATTTGAATGAACAGGGGATTCATCATGAATATTCAGCTGCCAGAACACCTTAACAAAATGGAGTAGCTGAGAGGAGAAATAGAACTCTAAAAGAAGCTGCTAGAACAATGCTAGTAGATGCAGACATCTCTCAGCGCTTCTGGGCTGAAGCTATCAATACTGCTTGTTACACGCAAAACAGATCTATGGTCAACAAAAGGCACAATCAGACCCCTTATGAAATATGGAAAGGGAAGAAGCCTAACGTATCTTATTTTCATGTGTTTGGTTGCAAATGCTTTGTGCTAAATAATGGCAAAAATCATCTAATTGCATTTGACTCAAAATCAGATGCTGGACTATTTCTTGGTTACTCTGTTGTAAGCAAAGCCTTTAGAATCTTCAACAATAGAACTCTTAATGTTGAAGAATCGATTCATGTTGTCTTCGATGAAGACAGCAGTGCTCCTGAAATATCTAACATATCTGATTTAAGTAACAGGCGAGACAGGATTCACTTGGAAATTGACAGTGAAGATGATGTAGAAGCAAACATCAAGGATCTTCAAAATCCAGAACCAGACATTCCATTAGTAGAACCAGAAGTACAGACTTTGGATCTACCAATACCAGCAGAAGACACTCAGGAACCCACTACTGGTTCCATCGAGAACAATCTCAACATATCAAATCAGGAAGATATCCTTTTAAATCCTTTTATCTGGAGAAAATCTCATCCTCCATCATTAGTTATTGGTAATCCAGCAGCGCCTTTGAGAACCAGGAGGCAAATGCTTAATGAATACATGCATGATGCTTTTATATCTCAGGATGAACCAAAGAAAATTGAAGAAGCTCTTCTGGATCCTAGCTTGATTGAAGCCATGCAAGAAGAGCTGAATCAATTCAAACGAAATGAAGTTTTGTTTCTAGTACCTAGACCATCTCACCAAGCTGTCATTGGAACTCGGTGGGTATTTAGAAACAAACTCAATGAAGAAGGCACAGTGGTGAGAAATAAAGTAAGATTGGTTGCTCAAGGTTTCAGACAGGAAGAAGGAATAGACTTTTATGAGACCTACGCACCAGTAGCAAGGCTCGAAGTAATCAGAATATTCTTAGCCTTTGCTGCTTTCAAGAATTTCAAAGTATCTCAAATGGATGTGAAAAGTGCTTTTCTGAATGGTCTCTTACAAGAAGAAGTTTACGTCGAACAACCTCCAGGTTTCATCGATCATTTTTCACCTCATCATGTATTTAAATTACACAAAGCATTATATGGTCTAAAACAGGCACCTAGAGCATGGTATGACACTCTATCACAATTTCTTATTGATCATGATTTTACCATTGGATCAGTAGATAAAACTTTATTTACTTTAGTCAAGAATAAGCACATTCTTTTAGTACAGATCTATGTTAATGATATTATTTTTGGGTCAACTAACCCCAAATTATGTGCAAAGTTCGGAAAATTGATGCAGGATAAATTCGAAATGAGTATGATGGGAGAATTAATATTCTTCCTAGGATTACAGATTAAGCAATCAGAGACTGGAATCTTTATAAATAAAGCCAAGTACACCAAGGAGCTTCTGAAAAAGTTCGGAATGGAAGCATGCTCTGCTGCTTCTACTCCAATGAGCTCATCTATTAAACTTGATAAAGATGAAAGTGGTATTCCAGTAGAGGTAACTCATTATCGCGGTCTTATTGGTTCATTATTATATCTAACTGCCAGTAGACCAGATATCATGTTTGTTGTTTGTATTTGTGCTAGATTTCAATCTAACCCCAAACAATCTCATTATATTGCTGCTAAACGTATTTTGAAGTACTTGAAAGGAACTCAAAATGTCGGCTTATGGTATCCCAATGATTCATCGTTAAATCTTATTGGATATTCAGATGCTGATTATGCAGGTTGCAAACTAGACCGAAAAAGTACTAGTGGTTTTTGTCAATTTCTTGGTGATAGGATGATATCCTGGTTTAGCAAGAAGCAGACTTCCATAGCCACATCTACTGTAGAAGCAGAATATCTGGCTGCTGGAAGCTGCTGCTCTCAGATATTGTGGATTCAGCAACAGTTAAGAGACTATGGGATTCAAGCCTCCGAATCACCTATATTCTGTGATAATACCAGTGCAATTGCAATCACTCAAAATCCAGTACTTCATTCCAGAACAAAGCACATTGACATCAGACACCATTTCATTAGAGATCATGTGCAGAAGAAGAACATTCGTCTGGAATACGTTCCTACAGATCAACAAACAGCAGATATATTCACAAAACCCTTACCAGAAAATAAGTTTTCTTACTTTCGTAATTCTCTTGGTTTGATAGATTTAACTTGATTATTTTCTGATTATCTTGGTTATTCTTTAATCTTACTCATTTATTTATCGTATTGAACTTACAGTAAGTTATTTGCAGAAAAACAGAAGGAAAAGCCAGATACGTAAACTGGAACTTTATTAGAAACCATTTCAGTACATTACACGATGCACAAGTAAAAAACAGTAGATCTTCAATGCTATTTAACCAGTAGCGTTACATTTAGCTTTTGTCTTCAGTAATAGGAGTTCTCTGTTATTTGCTTGCAAAGTACTTCAACAGGAACAAGAGAATCCAGCAAGCTCAAGGCCTACAAAGAATCTAGCAAGCTTAGGTCTTGTCAGCACTAATGTATTTTGTTAGATGCCTTACAGGGCATCATAGAGGATTTCAGCATCATCAATCCACCAGCACTCTCTTATTGCATTAGCATGCTTCTGGAAGAAATCGATGCTACATTTCAAACTCAATCGAAGCAACAGATTTGCTTGACTGTGGAAACTACAACTCCAGGAGTGTGTTTCAAGGATCATTACGTAAATAATGATATCCTCAAACTTCTCTCTGAACAGTTTTGCTTCGACTCCTGGATCAAACTCTAACTCTTTTTTTTCTTGAGTTTTCATTTTTGAAGTTTATCTGTTTAACTTTGTTCAAGATGTGCAGGCATTTATAGAGGGAACAAAGACTCTTGCGAATCGCAAGTTGCGACTGTTCATTTTCAACGGCTCATATTGAGAGATGGCCAAGAGTCACTTGTCGCAATTATGACCACTTATTAGTTGCATTTACCGAGGGGGAACAGTTTTTTTTTAGTCAGACTAAGAGTTTGACACCTTTTCAGAAAACAGATAGAATGTTTGTCTTTTCGATAAAACTACAAGTCTACTGGTTTTTGTCAAAGTGCTTAAATATTTCAGCACCCTGAAACTTCCAGCAGACGTTATCATAAAATGACAAATCCTCTTCTGATTGTTTTTAGTAACCGTCTGGACAGCCCGCCTTTTTTTCAAATTTTCAAAATCATTCGTATATCTGACAGTTTCTGCAAAACTTTTCAAACACTCAACCTTAAACATACTGACACGTGTCTTTATGTTTATTTGACGGCTGTATATCTATTTCAAATTTCACCTTTTCACCTTTACTGTTTCATAACTATCGTTATTCAGCTACTGATTTCTCTCTATCACCTCTAACTACTGCAAATTATATCTGCTTCTATCCTTATACAGAAATGGCTGGAGCATACACTCTTAACGCTTATCAAGTCAATTTTGCCTCTGTTCTCAATATCAAGGATGAGAATCTCGTTAAAATGTTTCAAGACATTGAGAAATCGGGACTCAGAAAATTCCTGGAAGCACCAGCCGTAATTTACAAAAATGCTCTACTGGATTTTTACGCTAAAGCAACAGTTCATGAAGGAAAGATTGTTCACTCTCAAGGAGATGCATCCATCTCTATTGATGCCGCACTTCTAGGAGCGACCTTCCTTCTTCCACTCTCAGGTATTTCTGAATTATCTGATATTTCCAAAACAGATATGTCTATTGCGCTTAGCTCGTTCTCAGCCTCTGGAGAAGAGGTGTCTCCTTCTTGTCACTAGAAACTACTCAAAATGGAATATCAAATTCTGGCCGATATTGTGGCAAAAGCTATTTTGATCAAAGCTGGCACCTTCGACAAGTTGACGAAGGAGAAAGTTCAAGTGATGATTGCCATCACTAAGGGAACCAAAGTGGACTGAAGTCATTTTCTCTTTAGAATTATGAAAGATATGGTTGTCAGGAAAAGTTCTGGCTTCGCTGTTCAAATCAGCGCAATGCTCAAGGATGCTGGTTTTGCCTCAACCAGTGATCAGGATGTTGTTTCAGTAACCATGATTGATGCTGCGAACGTACTTGCTTTAGGGCCTAAGCCAACCGTGGCGGAGTTTGTGGCCTTGAAAAAGGAAATTGGAGAAACTGCTTCTGAGGTTCCAAAACCTCAAAGGACAATTAAGAGGAAAAGAGTGATCATTTCGACTGACTCGGACAAAACAGCATCAGAAGAGTCTGCTGCTGCTCAACCACCAGTGCCAACCCCAGCCAAGAAGAAACCTCGCACCATTCTTAAAATCAAGAAGACACCAGCACTGTCTGAGATTGAGAAAATACCTATCAGACAGGTATTTCCAGAAGTGGTTTCTACTGTTCGACCCATTACATCTGCGACTGCACAAGCTACTGCATCTATTCCAGC
Organism: Primulina eburnea; assembly: GCF_022965805.1. Taxonomy (NCBI): domain Eukaryota; kingdom Viridiplantae; phylum Streptophyta; class Magnoliopsida; order Lamiales; family Gesneriaceae; genus Primulina; species Primulina eburnea. The sequence continues at coordinate 14,654,037 of NC_133112.1, read as the reverse complement.
ACCGTCTACTGCTTCTGTTTTCAAGCCATCATCTGGAATAGTTATTCGAGAATCAACTAGTGGGTCCTCTGCTTTCCGACCTATCGTGCCTATTTCTTCATCTGATAAAGGCAAAGGAAAATGGTCGAATAACCACCAATTTTTGGGCACAAAACAACTGTAACCACCGGCGTTGATCTTCATCTAGCAGAAATTGAAACCTCTGCAAATGATGATATGAATTTTTTTGATGAGTGGCACTCAGTTTGTCTTTATCATTCTTTTGCTTACTTTAAGACTAAAGGGAACTATGCCAAAATGATGATTGCAGAAAAGAAAATTTTTCAGCTTGCAAAAACGGAAATTGTTATCGAGGCCTTGCGAAGAAGGAGTTTCATCCTCGAGCAGCTGAAATGTCAGAAACTAGAATCAGTTCTGAAAGTTCTTGAATCAAATTTTGATCCTAGTGTTCCTACTGCTGTTCAGGATCAAAATGTTATTGTGATTCTATCTAACAAGCTCAAACAGATGCGTGAGCAACTTCTTGCTCAAGAACGAGGCTTTGGCGAGTCTACTGTTTATCACATTGGCCTTGTTCCAAACTTTCAACAGAATCAGACAGTTGAGGAAAGGACCACAGCCTCCCCAAAGGCTTTTGCTCTCAGTACTCCTGTATCTCCGACAAGGCCCATTCAGTCCTCATCCCTACTATCTGTACATGAACTGGCTTCGGTCGAGGAAGTCATTGAGTCGATTGTACCTACAGTCTCTACTCCTCTGGAAGTCGCACCGGCTACTTCATTGTCACCTTCTGCTTCTCCGACCCCTTGTACAACATATAGAAGAACCAGATGCTTCTTCTTTATTGCCAAATTTAGAGATGTTTTCTGCTGCTCATCAATCAGAAATGCACATTATTCTGGATCATCCTTCTGCACCTTCTACTGAAGAACCAGTCAGTCTCACAGACTGTTATTGCACCAACGGAAGAAATTTTGGCCTCTGACTTGGCCGTTCCCGCTGAAGAAATTGTTCTTCCCTTGGTTGCTGCTGAACCTACTGTTTCTACACTTCCAGAAGAACGCACAGCAGACCCTGGTACTTCTACTGCCTTGATGAATGCTAATCTTGTTTCTACTGCGTTGACTGTCTCTCATCCTGTTCTGACTGAGACGAACTCTCGTCTTTCTGAGATTAAGCAACGCATACTTGCGCGAACTCCCTCCCCGGAATCAGATGCATTTAACCTGGAATTTCAGATTGAGTCTCTACAATGGGAACTCAACAACATATCTAATTTAGTGAAACGCATATCTTGTGAAAACATTTCGGAATTCAGTGGTGCTCAATATTTCAGAGAACGAATGGGCAAACACATCTATAACACGGCGGAAACCATGGAAAAGATGTATGCTGAAACCGTCGTTTTCAGACAGGCTATATCGAGAACTCACGGTACCATCATGCTTACTCAAACTGATATACTCAACCTGAATCACTGAGCATGATGATCTCTTCCGATCACTTTCTACTTCCGTGGAACTTATAGATGCCAAGATTGACTCTCAAAATCAATTTATCACTTCACTGGATAATCGCATCTCTTCTCAAACTCCGTACCTGGAGATGTTAACCGATGGCATTCAAAACATATCTGGAAGACTGAATGACCTTTTCGCCCATGTAGTTGCGGCTGATGCCAAAAAAAGGGAAGATAGAGGAGATCCAACAGGAGCCAGAAAACCAGAAGATGAAGCTGAACCATCAAACAGAAGACTTCAAGAACCTCAAAATGAGGAAGTCATCTTCAGGGATATTGAACTGATTGATCATTTTCTTTGATACTTTATTGACATTATCCTTTTGTTGAAATGATTATCTGCTTTATTTAACGTCTTTCTACTATTTAGGTTTTGTCATCACCACAAAGGGGGAAATTGTTAGACATGAATTTTATTGTGGCGATGATAAACTAAAACCAGCAGACCAGAACATTTGACTAATTTATCAAAAGCTATTGGTCTGATAAAACTAAACCAGTAGAAAGGATAGTAATACAAAACCAGTAGAGGACGTTTCCTAACGTTGCTACCTTAAATGTTACCGTTAAAGAGTTCCTAGTACTAGTATTAATTGCAGCATTAAATACTATACGGAGTCATTTAATGCATTTTACCCAATTAAGTATGAAACAAGACTGATTGTTTTATAGCTTTTCTGCAGGAACTTCTCTTGGTAATAAAACTGATTGTATCAGTTATCTGAAGACATCCTCTGATTGTGAACGTTGAACTCAGTCGTTTATATATACTTGGATCAAATCCTTTTACGACAACACTCGCTTCGCATAATATTATCTTTCAAGGAACAAAGCTATTCTCATCTTTTCAGACTTATCTCGAAATTCCTTGAGTACTTAAAGTTCAACACAAAGAAAAGTAGCACACGCTTCATAGCTAATATCTGATCTTTTGAAGATCATCTTGTGCTACTGATTCTTACACTCTTCACAATCTTTACATCATTTATACTTTATCAAGAAGAGTCTGTAATCTGAAAAGAGTCTTTTCAGAACTTTGTGTTTCGCATTCTTGTGAGTTGAGAAACTAAGAGTTTCAGTAGGCTGAAGTGTAAGTCCTTCTGAAGTGGGTGTGCACAAGAGTTGTACTGTAATATCCAAAGTCTTTTAGTTATACGTTCTGGAAACAGAAGAAGGGGAGACGTAGAAGAGTTTATCTTCGAACTTCCATAAACAACTGCTGCCTACTGTTTTATTGTTTTTCAACTATTTCATCAGATTATTTCCGCACGTTTTAATGTAATCAGGTGAAATATTCGCACAAGATAAACTACTATCCCTAACAGGATTTTAGTACCTCATCAGAAAAGAAAGAAAAACGAGTAGAGTTTATTCACCCCCCCCCCCCCCCTCTCTAAACTCAACTCCGATCCCCAACAATATGCGTTTTGGTTAAAGACAAATATTAACAATATAAATATTTATATGAATTTAGTAAACATGTTAATTTCAGTGTCTCAGCTAATAATTATACGTATTATATTTTTTATACTATATAATACTGAATATCTTTTAAAACGAACTGTCTGGGCCCGCGTTGACATTAAATTTTAAAATTTCATTCTCCGCTGCAGAGTTAAAACGGTAATTAAATAAAATAATGTATGATAATTACTGTTGAGAATCGAAGGACCCACACTTAGTGGTATCAGAGCAATAAACTGGGAAATTGCTCGGAGCACAACTGGATATGCTTCCATAGGATTATGGTCACACGAAAGTTACGTGAAAATTTATTTAATTGCATATATGCTCCTATATATTTTATGTTTGTAGATTTATATAGTACATTGATAAAATTTCTTGTGTATATATTTATTTATTGGCCTTTATAGATGGCTACAAGAGGACGAGGAAGTGGACGCGGTCGTGGTCGTCCTAGGATATATATAGAAACTCCTATGACAGAAGAAAATCCAGTGGAGCAGGTTGTTGATCAATTTGTACAAATCACGATGGATGAGATTGTTTCAAAATTCCAAAAATTGCGTCCCACAATATTCTTTAGTACTGAGGATGCTGAAAAATCTGAATCATAGCTTAAAGATATTGAGTACCTGTTCAGTTTAATGGTATATACTGATAATCAAAAGTATAGGCTTGCATTATACCAACTGAAGGATCGTGCAAGAGATTGGTGGGAAGCCGCCAAGATGGGACTTGATGAACAAGGAATCGAGGTAAGTTGGACTGTCTTCAAAACTCAATTCACTGAACAATTTTCTCCACCATCTTACTATACCGAAAAAGAGAATGAGTTCAACAGCCTGCGACAAAGGAATATGTCTGTAGCTGAATATGCCTCTACTTTTACTGCAATGCTAAAATACGCACCACATGTAGCAGCAAACCCAAAGGCAAAATATAATCGTTTCGTGAATGGACTAAACAACAACATTTATACTTATGTGGTGTCTGGACTACCTACTGGATTTGCGGAGGCAGTCGAAAGAGCAAAAAATGCAGAAGCTGGAATTAAGAGGGGAAGCGCTTCGTTTGTACCACCAGGAAGTAGATCAACCACCCAACAGAATTTGAAAGCTAAAGGAAAAATGTTTAAGAAATCTGGATCAGCTTCTTCTAGTTTTAGTGGTTACCGCCAGCAGGGTGAATCTCAAATAACTACTTATTCTGGTCCCTATTGTAACCGTTGTGGAGGTAGGCATGTTAGTGAACAATGTATTGGTGTTTATGGCTCTTGTCGGGAATGTGGTGAGGAAGGTCATTATGCAAGAGTTTGCCCATCCAAGAAGAATGTTCCACAACCTGTCCAAGGAGGATTTCGTGGAGGATCTAGTACTGGTAGAGGTACTGTGCCTGCTAAATCTTTTCAGCAGTCATATGGACCACCGCAGCAAGCCTCGGGACGTCGTAATTTTTCAAACCAACCCCAGGCTCGTGTTTTTGCACTCACAGAAGATCAAGCTCAGGAAGCATCAGGAAGTGTCATAGCAGGTAATTGTTCTGTATCTGGTTATCCTGCACGAGTATTATTTGACACTGGTGCATCTCATTCATTCATTTCTGAATCATTCATTACATCGCATTCTTTGACTTCTATTGTACTACCTACATCAATTTCTGTTGCTACTCCGATGGGTAAGATCATCATGTCTACTCGAATGATACTGGATTGCGTGTTGAATTGTGAAGATAATGAACTGAATTCGAACCTTATTGTTCTACCGATGCAAGATTTTGATTGTATCGTGGGAATGGATACACTGAAAATATACCGTGCCACCATTGATTGTTTCCATGGGATAGTCCGTTTTCGTCCTAACTCTAGGACAAAATGGAATTTATATGGTAAGGGATCACGTGCCAAAATTCCACTGATATCATCCTTGGAAATGTCGCGTTTATTATTCCAAGGGAATGAAGGATACCTTGTGTATGCTATCGACACCGAAAAATCAGAATCAACATTGTCTGAAATCCCAGTGGTGAATGAATTTCAAGATATTTTTCTCGATGAAATACCTGGATTTCCTCCACCCAAAGAAATAGAATTCTCGATAGAATTAATTTCTGGAACAATTCCTATTTCTAAAGCACCATACCGAATGGCCCCATTAGAATTAAATGAATTGAAGGAACAACTGCAAGAATTACTAGATAAAGGCTAGATTAGGCCCAGTATATCACCATGGGGAGCCTCAGTGTTGTTTGTGCGCAAGAAAGATGGTTCGATGCGGTTGTGAATTGATTATAGACAACTGAATCAAGCTACTATAAAGAACAAGTACCCATTGCCTCGAATTGATGACTTATTTGATCAACTTCAGGGTACTGCTATTTATTCAAAGATCGATTTGCGTTCCGGTTATCATCAATTACGAGTTCGAGCCGAAGATATACCAAAGACAGCATTCCGAACAAGATACGGTCATTTTGAATTTCTAGTAATGCCGTTTGGTGTTACAAATGCTCCAGCAGTATTCATGGATTTAATGAATCGCATATTCAAGGAAGTTCTTGACCAATTTGTTATCGTTTTTATTGATGATATTTTGGTATATTCAAAATCTAAAGAGGAACACGCTGAACACTTGAGGATTGTCCTACAAATACTTCTCAAGGAACAACTTTATGCTAAATTGTCAAAATGTGAGTTTTGGCTAGATCGTGTTGTGTTCTTAGGTCATGTCATATCACGCTTTGGCATCTCAGTTGATCCAAGCAAACTAAAAGCTATGATTAATTGGTCTAGACCAACAAACGTTCCTGAAATTCGAAGTTTCATGGGCTTAGCTGGTTATTACCGTCGATTCATCGAAGGATTTTCAAAAATCGCTAAACCAATTACCCGCCTAACACAGAAAAATGTGAAATTCTTTTGGTCTGATGAAAGTGAATCAAGTTTTCTCGAGTTGAAAAAGAGATTGACCACTGCACCAGTTCTTACTCTTCCATCTGGTTCGGGTGGTTTCACTGTTTGCACGAATGCATCATTAAAGGGCTTAGGTTGTGTTTTGATGCAACACAGAAAATTGATTGCCTACGCTTCTCGGCAGCTAAAACCCCACGAGAGCAAGTATCCAGTTCGTGATCTAGAATTAGCCGCCATTGTGTTTGCCTTAAAAATTTGGCGTCACTATTTATATGGAGAAAAATTTGTGATCCTATCCGACCATAAAAGCCTAAAGTATTTATTTTCTCAGTCGGACCTGAATATGAGACAACGCAGATGGATGGACCATCTTAAAGATTATGATTGTGAGATTCAGTATCAGCCTGGAAAAGTCAACGTCACAGCTGATGCTCTCAGTCGAAAAGTTCAAGATGTCATTATGACTTCAGTCCGAATTTCACAACTGCATGAAGATATTTATACATCGGGATGGAACATCACTATTAATGATGAGCACGTCAATGTTGCTACGGTACAGATTGAACCCGAATTAATTTCGCGGATTAAGGAAGCACAAAAGACTGATACACAAATTCTGAAATAGAGAAAATTGGTCCTCAATGGCCACAAATCAGGATTTGAAATAGTTGTCGATGATTCCCTACGATTAAATGGTCGTCTAGTTGTTCCAGAAAAATCAGATTTGAGACTAGAACTTTTAAAGGAGGCCCATTGCAGCCGTTACAATATCCATCCAGGAGGAAAGAAAATGTATGCATGTTTGAGACTCCAGTTTTGGTGGAAAAGAATGAAGAAAGACATATCTGAATTCGTGTCTAGATGTCTCACATGTCAACAAGTCAAAGCTGAGAGGAAGAAACCCGGAGGACTCCTTCGAAGTCTCGAAATTCCGAAATGGAATTGGGAGCATATTGCAATGGATTTTGTTACTCATTTACCTCGTTCTTCAAGATGATGTGATTCTATATGGGTTATAGTGGATCGCCTATCAAAATCTGCACATTTTATTCCGTACGAAAGGACATACACTTATAGCAAAATGGCTCGTCTCTATATTGACAATATAATGAGACTTCATGGAATTCCTGTCACCATTGTTTCTGATAGAGACCCCAGATTTGCTTCGAAATTTTGGGGAAGTTTTCAAGAAGCATTAGGTTCAAGATTGGCTATGAGTACTGCATATCACCCACAAACTGACGGCCATTCTGAACCAACTATTCAAACTCTGGAAGATATGCTTCGCGCTGTTATTATGGATTTTCATGTTGGATGGCAAGATGCTTTATCACTTGTAGAATTCTCTTAGGCTACGTTTGGTTGGAGTGATAGGATTACTGAATGATTAGTACGTAAATGATAAATAAAATGATTATGTAGATGTTTGTATGGTATGCTAAAAACATTGTCTTGTTTGGTTGGATTTTTAAGGACAGGATTAACTAATACATTATAATTGATTTACCCAAAATACCCTTCCACATATTAGGCCTAATTTTGAAGGTCAGTCTGGTCAGCCACACTTTTTGCTCCTACCTCACATTTCCGTCGAACACGTTCGTTCACCAAAAATCGTGCAAGAAAACCCTAGAACTTCACACCGTCAACATCGCCGGTTAGCTGTGATAATTACTCCCCAAAATGTGTGGATCGTGATGTGTTCCAGCTGTTTCATACATCCCAAGGAGTCGAACTTGGCTTGTGCACGTTCATTCTCGTTCGAAGTCAAAGGAAATTTGTGAGTATTTCTTGTTCAACTTTGATGTTTCTTTCAAATGTTGTTTTATTATCGTTCCGTTAGTTATAGCAACGGTTAGAAAATATGTGTTCGCGCTTTCAACAAACCTGTTCTCCTCAAATTTCGTTTGTTTAAGAAATAATTTCCATCTTCGATCTACAATTTCAGACATGTAATACTTTTTCCGTGCTCTACAAAATATGCTGTAGTTGCGTATGGATTAATCCTGTACAAATTTTTTGAAAGCGCATGGGCGTACCTCAATGACAATTTTTAAATTTGCTTCAATTCATCTTTTCCATAGTTTTCATGGATGTAAAGGCACCACCAAAATGCGCGTGCGGGAATGGTTATATGCTATTACGTCAAGCTGGTCAACACTCAACCCGTCCGGGGCACTATTACTTTATATGTCCTGCCGGCTTGAAACATCGTAACCGATTCCTTTGGTACGATGAGTATGATATGGAAAAGGTACAGTGGAACAATGAACCATCATCGAAATATGAAATGGGTTCAAATTCGTCACCAAACCCCACTTTTCCTGCAACATTTCGCCGGCACGCACAAGCATTTAATGAAACAGCTTGTTCACATTCTTCGACTGTGAATAATGGCGAAACAATTGACTCGAAACAACACGTTACGCCGGAGTCGGTTACGCCATCGACAACATCCGGGATACCAAATAATGCATTGGACCACACACCTTTAACTGTTGAACAAGTTTGTTGTTGTTTTGGATGCTTATGCCTAATACTGTGTTTGCTGATGTTTTTCATGCTTGTTATTATAATTTCTAAACATTAACTGTAGGTTAATTGTTAGGTAATATGTGGGTGCAAATTGTAGAAGACCGTGTTCTTTGCTACCGTAATTGTTATTCAGTTCTTGTTGTCACTACTTTGTTTCATTTTAGATTGTGATGTTCAACTGAGATTGTGATGTTCAAAGTAATTTACAGTGTTCTGTGCAATAGAGTGTATGTTATATAATTTACTACATTTCATCGTAGTTTATATTGTGATGTTCAATTTGATTTACAGTGTTCACATTTTCATTTGTGAGTTGTTATTGTACTACATTTATTTCTAGTTTTGATTTTGATGTCCAATATAATTTACACTCCACGATCGTCCTTACCTTTGGCTTCTTACCTACGCCGATCAATGTTATTTACCCCATCGAGAGGATGCATTCAAACAACGGTAAGATGACAGTAAGGAGCCGAAACTTTCGTGTTCAGATGTTTTCTTTGTTTAACATTTTTACATTTACTAATTTCCAAAGCTGTTAGAAGAGGATTTCCCATACGGGAGAGGACATTGACTTGGCAGGGATGACGGTGCAGCAGTGTTGGTGACTTCTGCTTCCTCGTTGCCATTCAGTTGTTGTAAGAAATTGTTACGCCTTAAACGCATACAAATCTCGAGGATGAGATTAATGTTTTTAATGTTGTAACATATCCCAAAGTTTTTGTTTTGATGATACCAAAACTTGGCTTAAAAATGTACTAATGTTTTATATTGAGTAATGCAGGAAATTAAGAACAAGGTTACGTTCGGAAGATCCGAAATTTGGTTCGGACGTTTCGAAATTGTGCAAATCAGAAGCAAAATAGAAGCTGTTCGGAAGCTGCGAAGAGCACGTTCGGACGCTCCGAAGACTGGATCGGACGTTCCGAACACAAGCAATCAAATCACTTCAATCCGGAGACAAATTGATCTGACTGTTGATTGAGTATATTTCGGACGCTACGATGGACATGATCGGAAGCTACGAAGTGTTGAAGATTTCAAATCCCCGGAACGCGGGAATGTTCGGACGGTACGAACTGGAGTTCGGACCTTCCGAAGTCGTTCATACACCGTCTGAAAGAATTGTTCGGAAGAAACGAAGTTTGATCGGTCCCTCCGAAGCATAAGTTCGGACCCTACGAAGTCAAGAACGGAAGATCCGAAGTCATTCCAGAATTACGCAAATTGATTTCAATCACATCGGACGTTCCGAAGCATAAACAGAAGATCCGAACCTTGGCGTCCAAGACTAGTATAAATAGGCCTTTGAGGATGCATTCTCAATCATCCCACTCCATTCTCTCTTGTCTCTTACAAAGCTTTCTACTATCTCTTGTGTGCGTTGATTAAAAGAGTTGTAATATCAAAAGAGTTGTAGAAAAAGAGTGAAAGTAATACTCTCGAGTGGGTTGTAAAGTTCGTGGCTATCCTTGGAGCCCTCAAGGCCAAGTAGACGCATCGAGGCGTGGTTGTAAAAGCTAGCTTGGAGCTCCTAAAGCCAAGTCGTTATAGTGATACCTCGATCCTCATCGAGAAGGGGAGACGTAGACGATTCTTCGTCGAACTTCCATAAACATCTCTATCCCTCTTTACTTTACGCATTTACTTTATTGCATTTAAATTACGCATTTATTTTACGCACTTACTTTACGTATTCTTTTTTATTTGTGATTGTCCCTCAAGTCTTCCGCTTGCAATTTTTGCAAACTCGTTTTAAAAACGCTAAAGGGCCTAAAAGAACCTATTCACCCCACCTTTAGGTTCTTCAAGTGGTATCAGAGCCAAGTTTTTCAAAATCTTTTAAATGGCCAATCTAGCAAGCGAGTATGCCCAAGGACAATCCACAAATCGTCCCCCCCTTTTCAATGGTACTAATTACGGATATTGGAAAAATAGAATATCTCTATACATCCAATCCGTCGATTACGACCTTTGGAAAATAACGGCCTATATCCCCATGAAAACGGTGGATAATAAGGAAATTCCTAAGGGAATGGATGAAAGGACGATATGAAACTTATCTCTCAAAATGCTAAAGCTATGAATATTCTTCATTGTTCCCTAGATATGAATGAATACAACCGAATCTCGGCTTGCACCTCCGCCAAAGAGATTTGGACAAATTGGAGATTTGCCACGAGGGAACCAATCAAGTCAAAGAAACGAAGATAGATCTTCTCCAACTCAAGTACGAGACCTTTGAGATGGAACCCAAGGAGGATATCGACACCATGTTCCGGCGGCTCACCCAAATCATCAATGAGCTTGCCCAACTTGGTGAGAACTACCCAACTAAACAAGTGTGGAGGAGAGCCCTTCGAGCACTACCGGCGGAATGGGATGCAAAGCGCACGGCTATCATTGAATCCAACAAGGGAGATGCGGTATCCTACGACCTTGATCAACTTCATGGGACCCTAAAGACCCATGAACTTGAAGTATCTACCTGGAAGGAGACAAAGAAAGATGACGACAAAGTAAAGGCGAAAGGGATCGCCTTGACCAGTCAACTTGAAGATAGCGACGATGAAGAAATGGCACTCCTCACTAGAAAGTTCAAAAGATTCATGCGGAGTTCCAACTTCAACAAGAAGGACAAAAAGATTGAGAAGGAAGTGACCTGCTACAACTATCAACAAAAGGGTCACTATGCAAACGAGTGTCCCTCCAAGAAGAAGGCCGGCAAAGATAAGAAGAAGGCCCTTCTAGCCACGTGGAGCGACAGCGACAACGAAGAGGAGTCTACCCTATGCTTCATGGCAAAGGAAGATCATCTGACCGACTCGGATGACGACGAGGTACCCTCTTACGATGAATTACTCTCCGCTTACACTAGTATGTACAATAAGGCTAAATCACTTAGATATGAGAATAAGCAACTCAAAACTGAACTAGAAGCTAGGATGCATGACAACACTACGCTCAAGACAAACCTAAGAGACTTAAAGAAAGCCTTCAACAAGTTCAATGTGAGTAGTGGTAAACTAGAAAACCTCTTGAGCATGCAAAGGTGTAACTTCGACAAAGGAGGTCTAGGATATGAAAAGAAATCAGTCAACTTCGCTAGTCTTATCGCAAAGGCAAAACTAAGAACACCACCAACATGCACTTACTGTTGTAAGATAGGCCACATAAGACCTAAATGCAAGAAACTTAGACACCAACACAATAAGAATAGTTATTGGAAATGGATCCCCAAATTCCCAACTACTACTAACCTCAAAGGACCCAAAGAAACGGGTACCAACTATCAAATTGTATCTCAATCTTATAGGGACAAAGGGGAGACAAGTCATCGAGCACTTGGTATCTTGACAGTGGATGCTCTCGACACATGACGGGAGAAAAGAAGTTGCTACAATCCATTCGACCAAAAGAAAAGGGATCGGTGACCTTTGGAGACAACAGCAAAGGGATCATAGAAAGCATCGGCTCAATAGGTATATCTAACTCTACTATTATTGATGATGTACTTCTTGTGAAAGGACTTAAACATAACCTCCTAAGCATTAGTCAATTGTGCGATAGGGGTTATGAAGTCAAATTCACACCACACGATTGCACTGTATCACTCACAACTGACAAATCCATTAGTTTCAAAGGTTATAGAAGTGAAAATGTTTACAAGGTCGATTTAAAGATTTCATCTTTTTCAAAAATAAAAAGCCTTGTAACATTAAATGTTGATGACAACATTCTTTGGCATAGACGACTTGGTCATGTTGGGATGAGCACCATAGAAAAACTTTTAAAACTTGACCTAGTTTCCGGAATGCCAAAGCTAAATTTAAAATTAGATTCTTTTTGTGATGCTTGTCAACTTGGTAAACACACAAAGGAATCTTTCAAAAATAAAAATTTTGTATCCACTTCGATGCCCATTGAATTACTTCACCTAGATTTATGTGGTCCCTCGAGGACAACTAGTCTAGCAGGTAAATCCTATGCTTTTGTCATTGTGGATGATTTTTCACGTTTTACTTGGACATTGTTTTTAGCCCACAAAAGTGATACCTTTGATCATTTCAAAATTTTTGTCAAAAAGGTTGAAAATGAGAAAAATCTTTTGATCAAACAAATCCGTAGTGACCACGGAACGGAATTTCAAAATGAAAATTTTTCAATTTTTTGTCAAAGCAAAGGCATTGGTCACAACTTTTCTTGTCCTAGAACTCCTCAACAAAACGGTGTCGTTGAAAGGAAGAATAGGACCCTAGTAGAGATTGCAAGGACCATGCTATGTGAGCATTCTCTACCAAAATATTTTTGGGCTGAAGCGATGAGTTCCGCTTGTTACATCATCAATCGCGTATCAATAAGGTCAATTCTCAAGAAAACTCCATACGAACTATGGAGAGGGAGAAAGCCTAACATTTCTTACTTCCGCGCTTTTGGATCAAAATGCTTCATCCACAACAATGGTAAGGACAACCTGGGTAAGTTCGATGCTAAATCGGACAAAGGTATCCTTCTTGGTTACTCTACTTCTAGCAAAGCATATAGAGTCTTTAATAAACGCACTTTACTAGTTGAGGAATCTATTCATGTCATATTTGATGAAACTAACCCTTGCTTGCCTAGACCTGTTGTTTCTGATGATGATGATATAGATATCCTTGGCAAAGAGTTGGAGTCCACAAGCCTAGATGATGTTCCTAATGATCAAGAGGACGCACCTCTTCCTAAGGAGTGGACTACGCACAAGGATCATCACATGGACCTCATCATTGGTAGCCCATCGAAGGGAGTATCTACTCGCTCTTCTAATATGTGCAATTATCTTGCTTTTCTTTCTCACATAGAGCCTAAGAACATAGAAGAAGCTTTACTTGATGATTCTTGGATTATTGCTATGCAAGATGAACTAAATGAATTTAGAAGGAATAAAGTTTGGAATCTTGTACCTAGACCCACTGATAGACCTGTCATAGGAACTAAATGGGTATTTAGGAACAAGTTAGATGAGCATGGTACAATCACTAGAAATAAAGCTAGGCTAGTAGCTAAAGGATATAGTCAAGAAGAGGGAATTGATTATGATGAGACTTATGCCCCTGTTGCTAGACTAGAATCCATTCGCATGCTACTTGCTTTTGCTTGCTCTAGAGACTTTAAATTGTTTCAAATGGATGTTAAAAGTGCTTTTCTTAATGGTGATTTGAAAGAAGAAGTGTATGTTGAGCAACCTGTTGGTTTTGAAGATGTGCACTTATCTGATTATGTGTATAAACTTGATAAGGCTTTGTATGGTTTGAAACAAGCTCCTAGAGCTTGGTATGAGAAATTGTCTACTTTCTTGCTGTCTAATGGTTTTTGTAGGGGTAAAGTTGATATTACCTTGTTTACCTTGACTAAAGATAATGATTTGCTGATAGTACAAATATATGTAGATGATGTTATTTTTGGTGCTACTAATGAACACTTGTGTAGAGATTTTTCTAAGCTTATGCAGGATCACTTTGAGATGAGCATGATGGGCGAGCTCAACTACTTCCTTGGTCTCCAAATCAAGCAATGCAAGGATGGTTTCTTTGTCAACCAAGGGAAGTACATCAAGGAGATGCTCAAAAAGTTTGGGATGGAGTCTTCCAAAGCCTCATCCACACCTATGAGCACGACAGTCAGACTCGACAAAGATGAGGGAGGTAAACCTGTTGACCAAAAGTTATTTCGTAGCATGATTGGCTCCCTACTCTATGCGACTGCTAGTAGACCTGACATTATGTTTAGTGTTTGCTTGTGTGCACGATTTCAATCATGTCCAAAGGAATCACACTTATTCGCCTTAAAACGCATTTTCAAATATCTTTCAAATACTCCAAATCTCGGATTATGGTATTCTAAGAACTCATTTTTCGATTTAAAAGCTTACTGTGATGCCGACTTTGGAGGATATAAGGTGGATAGAAAGAGCACTAGTGGTACTTGTTTCTTTTTGGGAAATTGCTTGGTGTCTTGGTTTTCTAAAAAGCAAAACTGTGTTGCACTTTCAACGACCGAGGCCGAGTATATGGCTGCCGGTAGTTGTTGTGCACAAATTCTTTGGATGAAGTATCAATTACTCGACTATGGTGTTACTTTTTCAAAAATTCCAATCTTTTGTGATAATACAAGCACCATATGTCTAACAAAGAATCCAGTTCAACATTCTCGTACAAAACATATTGACATTCGACATCATTTTATTCGTGATCACATTGAGCAAAATGATGTTGAACTTCACTATGTTGACACCAAGAATCAAATTGCTGATATTTTTACAAAACCACTAGATGAATCTACTTTTACTCGTTTGCGTGGTGAACTTGGCATGATTGAGTTGTAAACATTAGTCAAATACTCTCGTACATATTTGTTAAATTGAGGGGGAGTATTATTAATGTGAGCATTATAATGTCGGATAATACAAATTAATTGTATCTATCCATAATTATGGTTCAACATTCATTTATGTGCTAAATATTTTAAATTTTAAGTGTTCCTCATCTTGGCTACTTCGGAATCACCGTTCCTTATTCGGATGCTTCGTTTCACTTCGGATCCACCGAACGTGTTCGGATCGTCCGAACCTGACCATAGGTTCCAGAACCTCCGATTCACTCTTCGGACCATCCGAACACACATCGGATCGTCCGAACCTCCTTCCGATGTCATTTATTGTTCGCGCCTTTCCAATGCCTCTGTCGGACTTCGGACCCTCCGTTTACTCATCGTAGCCTCCGTTCTAGGATCGGAACGTCCGATTGGTAATCGGATCATCCGAACGTCTTGTCAGATTACCGATCTGTTCGCATTCCGGACCTTCCGAACTCATGTTCGGACCGTCCGAACATGGCCTATAAATAGGCGTTCGGATCCTCTGATTCATTTGCCAATTCAAATCCTCCTTTCTTTCCCCACACAAAACACTCACTACTCACTATGCCTCCGCGCCGTAACGCAGCTGGCCGAAATGTTCGCCTTCGTCACAGTGCCTTTCACCATGATCTTACCCAACCACCCAACCCTCGTCCTATCCCACCTGAATTCGAAACCCGTAACATTCTGCCTGGTCGTACCCTTCACACCGAATACCTCCGTGCGAATTCCTTTACGTTGATTACTTTTATTGAGTCTCAACGTTGGGGGAATTTTTTTCTTCCTTCCGTACCCGATCTCATCTACCCCTCTCTCATACATCAGTTCTATGCGAACTTTTCCCTAGTTCTTGGTGGTGATGACACTCGTGTTGTTACCATTGTTCAGGGTCGGTTCATTTCTTTTTCTACCGCCGACCTCTCTACTTGGTTCGATCTTCCTCGAGACGGACCGAGTGAGTTCTTTTCTCAGTCTTGGACTGAGAATGACCCCACTTTTGATCGAGTCACTGCCTTGACCACCATCTTCGGTCGTCCGCCTACTCCTGCCGATGACCGTCCTCATGCGAAGGACCTTCCTCCTCAGCTTCAGCTTGTTCTAAAGCTTATCACTTCTTCCATTGTTCCTCGCAGTGGAGACCTCTCCACTTGCAAGTATCTCGATCTGTACATTCTCTATTACTTAGTCTCCCAGCGTCCTTTTAACCTTCCCCGTTTTCTTATGTACGCCATGGAGTACGCGGCTTCTTCTACTCGCGTCTCTTTTCCGTTTGGCCGGTTCATTAACCGGATTCTAGCCCATTTGGGCATTGACTTTACAGATGAAGAATCCGTGTCTATTTCTCCCCGCGAGACTATCGACCATGATACTGTTGTTAAGATGGGACTCTCTTGGAATCCCGTCTTATCCTCTTGGGTCGTCGACAAGGATCGCATCTTTGCGTCCTATCGTCCGACCGAACACTTTCATGTTCCCTTCGATCTCCTTCCTCCTCACGTTCAGACGAGAGGATTTCCCGCTGGTCCCCCTACTACGGGTACCACTCCTACCCCTTCATTTGATATTCCCTCTACATCCCATCAGCGTTTTCCCGACCCTATTAGCACTCTTTGATGACCATGGATGACCTTCCTCATGGCTTCACTCCGCCTGCTCCCTCTGGACCCTACGATCGGATTTTCGAGTATCTCGAGCGATTGGAAACTCGTTTCGACACTCGCTTTTCTCTTTTGGAGTCTACCTTAGAGCGCCATCATACTGAGACTTCCTCGCGTCTTGATTCCATCGAGGCTGAGATGAGGAGCCATAGAGAGTCGCGGGATGCGGATTCTTAGCTTATGTTTTTGTTTTTTTTGTTATTTTTATCTTTATGCATCATTGTATAAAAGACTTGCATTTATTAGTGGATATTTTACCTGTTTATTTGTCTCTCTTTATGCTTATGTCTTTTTTATTATCGCAAAAAGGGGGAGAATTTATTTGGTTAAAATTACTTTTAAATGGTTATTAAATAAATTCGCCTTAATTCAACCTCTTAGACTTGTTATTTGATTAAGGGGGAGTTATTTAATAACATTTAGATTATGTTGATTATTGTTTCTCAATTTTTAACCAAGTTTTGTGATCATCAAAAAGGGGGAGATTGTTACGCCTTAAACGCATACAAATCTCGAGGATGAGATTAATGTTTTTAATGCTGTAACATATCCCAAAGTTTTTGTTTTGATGATACCAAAACTTGGCTTAAAAATGTACTAATGTTTTATATTGAGTAATGCAGGAAATTAAGAACAAGGTTACGTTCGAAAGATCCGAAATTTGGTTCGGACGTTCCGAAATTGTGCAAAATAGAAGCTGTTCGGAAGCTGCGAAGAGCACGTTCGGACGCTCCGAAGACTGGATCGGACGTTCCGAACACAAGCAATCAAATCACTTCAATCCGGAGACAAATTGATCTGACTGTTGATTGAGTAGATTTCGGACGCTACGATGGACATGATCGGAAGCTACGAAGTGTTGAAGATTTCAAATCCCCGGAACGCGGGAATGTTCGGACGGTACGAACTGGAGTTCGGACCTTCCGAAGTCGTTCATACACCGTCTGAAAGAATTGTTCGGATGAAACGAAGTTTGATCGGTCCCTCCGAAGCATAAGTTCGGACCCTACGAAGTCAAGAACGGAAGATCCGAAGTCATTCCAGAATTACGCAAATTGATTTCAATCACATCGGACGTTCCGAAGCATAAACAGAAGATCCGAACCTTGGCGTCCAAGACTAGTATAAATAGGCCTTTGAGGATGCATTCTCAATCATCCCACTCCATTCTCTCTTGTCTCTTACAAAGCTTTCTACTATCTCTTGTGTGCGTTGATTAAAAGAGTTGTAATATCAAAAGAGTTGTAGAAAAAGAGTGAAAGTAATACTCTCGAGTGGGTTGTAAAGTTCGTGGCTATCCTTGGAGCCCTCAAGGCCAAGTAGACGCATCGAGGCGTGGTTGTAAAAGCTAGCTTGGAGCTCCTAAAGCCAAGTCGTTATAGTGATACCTCGATCCTCATCGAGAAGGGGAGACGTAGACGATTCTTCGTCGAACTTCCATAAACATCTATATCCCTCTTTACTTTACGCATTTACTTTATTGCATTTAAATTACGCATTTATTTTACGCACTTACTTTACGTATTCTTTTTTATTTGTGATTGTCCCTCAAGTCTTCCGCTTGCAATTTTTGCAAACTCGTTTTAAAAACGCTAAAGGGCCTAAAAGAACCTATTCACCCGCCCTTTAGGTTCTTCAGAAATCAAGTAGTCTGAAGCTTACACTCCGCTGCAGCGTAAGGTATGTCTTTACATAAGCTTTGAATGCTGTTCTGAAAACACAAATCATTACTCTCTGTCATCCTACGCTTCTGTGCTTAATTTAATGTAATTTACAGATTCATAATGAAGGCATATGTGTAGTGTTTGACCTAAAGTCCCTAAAATGTCCAATCACTTAAATTTGATATGTAATAGGGTAGGAAATTAATTTTGGTAGATTCGGGAGTAATAAATGTGTGTAGTGTTGTACTTAAGGGGTTGGTGTCCGATTCTAAACTTGTGCATATGAGAGTAACATATTTACTTTATTTGTAGGCCAAAAATGTCGGTAATCTTCCCTACCTACTCTGATGAGTCTGTCATGAGCAAGTACAAGATACCAGTGATATCCCTGTTATCAGATGAAGAAGTTGAAGGTGCTGATAAACCTCTACAACAAAAAACTACGGAGAAGAAGGTCTGCTTGTATCCTACGGTGACGTCTAAGAAACCAGCTGGTGGCACAACTCGTTTTGACTCTGTCGCCGATTCTTACTACAAAGAATTAATGAAGCATGTGACTACCAAGAAACGTGGTTGCAATGGAGAGACTAGCTCGAGGAAGAAGCGTGTTGTAATGGATAACTCTGTGCCGGTTGTTCTCATCGAAACCTCCGACGACTCTAGTGGCTAAAACGATTACAGCGCTCCGTAAGTTTTGAGGTCTTTCCACCACCATTTTGTATCTTTTGGAAAGTATTGTGCGTGTATATATGTTGTAGGTGGATAGGTGTGCAAGACTACTTTTGTCCGCTGGACTACCAAGAAACACTGGTTTGTGCATGTAACTTATGATGTTTTTGGTTGTATGACAATGCTTAAACTTCCATCTATTGTTATACAATTGTGTTGTTTACCTGCATACCCCAGTTATGTAGAAGAAACAAAGAAACAACTTGGAGCACCACATGAATGCTTAGGTAACAGAGTGCATGTTTAAGCAATTTACAGCACATCATTGAGATTGTTCGTAATTTGACAAAATGGAAGTATGTTTGCTATACCATTGCTATACCATTGTGGGTGCTTGTTGGTGATCTTCAACAGCATGCTGCCGCTTCAAGGAACGCCTACACGAGGGAACAAATAGAGTCGTTCAAGTTCTCACAAGCACAATCACAGACACAAGTGCCATACTCACACGGTTCATCTCGTACTCGTCATTCTTGTTGCTCTGGCATCGAGTCTCAGAAGAAATGTGAGCCTAAATTGTGTTCATCCAACACGTGTTTTCAAATGTGGTTCAGGTCATTCGAGTTCAGCATCTTGTGGGAATAAGAAATGCCCGGTTTCTCAAGATTTGTTATAGCAGAGAGCACACAAACAAGGTTTTTCTGAAAATGCAGTATCTAATGACATTAAGAAAACCACTTCAATACAATTTTACAGTAATTACGATAAAGAAAACCACTTCAATACAATTTTACACGTAGCTACAATTGTGTCAACAGAAGGGTTACAACGTTTGACATTCATACAAAATGTCATTAGGTCCCAAAAAAGAGTGCGAGGCAACACAAAAATACGCAAAAAGTCTCGCAACTAAAGGCATTGATTCAACATCATTTCAACAACCGTCGGGCTAAACTAAGTCTTCCGGCATCACCGAGACGCAGAAACAGCGATAACTTCGCAGGGTTGTCGACCAAGAACTCTATAACAGTAACTTTCTCGTCTTGGGTCAACTCTGTAATGGTTTCCATTACCTTTATGACCTTGTCTTGTGCATCGCGCATCTTCTCATCTTCGACATCTTTTTCTTTCGCCAGTTGTTTGATAAAGTCCGTCATCGTATCTTTTGTTATAATGGCGAAATTATTTATGGCTTCCACTATCGCATCATCATCATCGTCCACCTGCTTCTTTTTTTTACCCTTCGACTTTGCAGTTGACGTTGGTCGCGACGATGGGGTTAGAGAGACGGACGTTGATTCAGCACCTCCCTCGTCAACAGAAAACAAATCATCGAGGCTCATAGCTACATTGGTGGGTAGTTCAGGCGTCATTGTAAGCACCTCTTGTACTGCAGCTGCAAAATGTTCAGCTTTGTCTCCAACAGCCCGATCATTACCAAATATTTCGCACCAATCATGGTAATACGTCCACCTTTTGTGCCTCATTGATCGTGCAGTGTTGTCTACCTACAAATACTTATAAAATTACAACGAGCGACAACATTTTTATAAAATAAAGTTTTTTGGATAAAATGTGAAACCCAAAAATTACCTTTATTAGTGATTCCCATATGTCGTTTGAGGCTTCAATGGTCTTCTCTGTGTCGTTCCATCCGACACCACTCTTACTTAATATTGTCACAAGAGATCCATAGAATTTCTTCCAAACATGAACCTTCAAGTTAATATGTGGGTTGCCCCGTAAGTTTGTGTCAGGGAATGAAACTTTAAGACGATTTTCGAGAAATCCTAAGTAGCCGGGCCGGAAACCATTGCCACTCTTCCAACCTTGTGCGGTAGCCTCTTTCAATGCTTGTATCAAAGACTCTTCTTCACGTTCAGTCCAACTACGTCTGTTGTTGTTTTTTTTGGCTTTGGCAAAACAACCTTCAGAAGGTGTTCCACTCTCCATAATTAGCAAGTTGCACTGGCCTTACCAAAGCTCCTGCAAATAGAACATTCAGCTAGTTAAGCACATAATGAAAGGGGCAAAGCATGAGAATCAAATTTTTGTACTGATACAAAAACTACAAATGACGGCTGAATTAATCATAACAACAAAAAATAAGCTCAAATCAGTTTGCAACATTAAACATTAGTCAACGTCAAATGCGACAAGTACAAATACTAGAAAACTCGAACAACATAACAACAATACTCGGAAAGTTTTAGTTAAAATTGTTCCACATCGACATTGCGAGGTTATCTCGCCACGTATCCCACTCATCTGATGATTCGAATTTGGTGATGAAATCATCTTCTGTGTCATTGGCTGGACTATGTACATCATCATTCGAGTCCTCGATTGGATCATGGGGCATCTCAGACCTGATGAAGTTATGCAACAACATACATGCCATTATTATTCTGTTTTGTGTTTTCAATGGATAGAATGCGGGACTTCGAAGTATTGCCCATCTTTTTTTCAACAAACCAAAGGCTCTTTCGATTACGTTACGAGCTTGCGCGTGCCTCCAGTTAAATAACTCCTTGTAATTCTGTGGTCCAGTTGCACGGTTTCCCCAAGCATCCCTATGATATCTTACTCGCCTGTATGGAGTCAAGCATCCTTGAACATTGGCGTACCCATTGTCACATAGGTAATAACAACCTGGAAATAAGTACTTTTGTTAATATGTGGTCAACAATATGAAACCCATGACGAAATAAATAATAATGTTCCAAAATAAACTTAATAAAAAAAAATTATGAACATTTAATTAATAAAAACCGTAAGTAGAGAAACCTCTTGGTATTTTCATTGTATCGTCACGAGTCAGTGCATCTTTAAGAACTCTTGCATCTACTGCAGATCCCTCCCACCCAGTAAGTGCATATATAAACTTCATGTCTCGGTCGCAAACCCCAAGATCGTTTACTGCAATAGTACCTTTTCTTGTTCTGTAACGTGCCTTGTCCATGGTACGTACATGTACACTTATATACGTTCCGTCCAAAGCACCGAGACATCCCTGTACAATTTAGGAATAGTACGTAAATATTCTTTACATTAGAAGCACAATTTACATACATGATTACTGCCTTCTCTATACCAGTAGTTAGCAGTGGATTAAACTTACCTTGAACCATTTCCATGAATCGTTGCTGCAAGCATCATCGACAGGGGATGGTTTCACCAGTAGTAGAGGATGTAATTTCAGAATTGATCGGAGCACTTGATGGAAATGGGTGCTGATTGTATGAGCACTACGTATGTAGTCATGACCAACAACTCGAGTTTTCTTGTGATGGGCAAGTATGGACAAAAACATTGTCACTTTCTCTTCTAGACGAACATATGTGGAGTCGACCAGTCCTCCGACATTAGTAAGCAAGTAACACAGTCGTCCAAATGCATTCCTATTCATTCGCAAGTTCACGACACATTGTACATCTCCTATTTCAATAATACGGTGCAAATGGTTCATTTGCACTACATATCTCTCGCTCATGTTGTACCTAACTGTTGTTGTACTTGTTTTGCCAACCCTTCTCGCACGTAACTTCGCTCGTTGTCGTCTCAGCAATAACATAATCAACAAGGATCGACACATGATTTGGTGAAGCATCACAAAAAGTAGAATGCGTGTACGCCTGACGGTCATCGCTTGAACGTACTTCAAATGAAATTTAAATTTCAAACGTGTATCAAACTGCATATGCAACAAAAATAAGTACAAATTCATATACTAACGAGTACAGTCTTCTGTGGTCGAGACAGACCAATTTCATTCTTCGAATTCCACTTTCAAGTCTTCTTCACAATTAAATCAGCAAAAAGGACACCGAAATCACCGCTTTTTAAAAAACGATTCTCACATGCGGAGCTACGACAATGAGTTAATTAAAAAATGGAGAAATTTCAGTTGAACTCTAAACCCTAAACTTTGAAATGTAATAAAGAGTTCGACGTAACAACAAAATTACAAAGGAAAAATTCTACGGTTGCGTGAAACACGGGTAACAAGAACGACAGAAATGAAACGAATGGCGTGAACTATGTCACCCAAGTAGAAAAATCAGAAAATCAGCAGAATAGTTAAACATAAGAAGAAAGCACTTCACCATAAGTTGATTCGTCACATTGTAGGAAAAAATAGCGAACTACGTCCGATTAATTCACCTAAGAAAATTTTAAATCACCTACCGTCTCTGCAAATGCAAGGTTCAAACAAACAATTTTAAACAGGACAAGAACCTGTTAACAGAAGACTTGAACTTCCTTGGAAAAATTGAGGGAAACGCTTCTTCCTCCCTTCATACGTTGTTGCAGGTTTGGGGGAAGACTTTTCTGCTGGGCTGCTGGGTGGGGGAAAGGGTATTGTAGGAAAAAAATCGTGTGATAGAAAGTGGGACAAATAATAATTGGCTGCCACATGGGTTTATTTTATCTAACCTAGTACCCTTTAGTCCACTGCAGAGAGGATTAGGTGGGTTTAGCTGAAAATGAACCAAGCACCGGATACAGCTGGACAGAATTAATCAAACCTATTTAATCAGGCCAACCAAACGCCCCCTTACAATAACAGTTTCCAACATAGTATTGGAATGGCACCATTTGAAGCCTTATATGGAAGAAAATGTAGATCACCACTATTTTGGGATGCGATAGGTGAAAAGCAACTGACTGGGCCAGAACTGATACAGGAAATGAATGATAAAATCCATTTGATCAGAAAACGAATAAAATCTGCTCAAGACCGACAAGCGAGTTATGCAGATCGTCGACGAAGGCCGCTTGAATTCAATAAAGAAGATCGGGTATTCCTAAAAATTTCACCATTCAGAGGAAAGGTTCGATTCAGCATGAAAGGAAAATTATCACCGCGCTACATTGGTCCATACGAAATTCTAGAATGTGTGGGAAGTTTGGCATATCGGTTGGCATTACCACCAGCATTATCAAGAATTCATAATGTGTTTCATGTTTCCATGCTACGAAAGTATGAACCAGATCCAAATCATGTTCTGCCGCCAGATGAAGTTGAATTAGACCCAACTCTAGCATATGTCGAGCAACCAATTTGTATTTTGGATCGGAAAGAAAAATTTGCGTAACAAAACAATTCCCCTAGTACGTGTTCAATGGTCTCGTCATGGAGTTGGAGAGTCTACTTGGGAATTAGAGAGTAGAATGTGCCAGTTATATCCTCAGTTGTTCGACTAGGTATGAATTTTATTATTATTTGTTGCAAATACATGGTCATAACATTATTACCATTTCGATTTCGGGACGAAATCTAATTAAGGGGAGATGAGTGTAAGAACCCGAAATAATCAAAAGAATTATTCTAAAATTTTAATATAGTTGTGTATATATATTTATTATATAATACATATAGTAACCCAACGAATAAAGAGACAAAATGTACATATATATATACGTATATATTAACCCTACAAATGAGGAAGAGGCAAAGTATATATATATATAATAATAGATTGGGGAGATGAATAAATTTTTACTAGATTTAATAAATATTTTACCCATATCAATTCGTGATTGCATTCTACAGCAAGTGGCCTTCGGATGAGTATAAAAGGGAGGGATAGGAAAGAAAAAGAATCAAAACAAAACCATGTTAAGTAAATAATAAAATTTAAATTTAATAAATCAACTTTCCTATCCATCTCTTCAAGCGTCTTCTGTAAGGTAAATACTTCATGTTCTTTGTTGTTATGCTTCCTTGGTTGATCATATTCTATTTGTTATAAATGAGTTAACTAATAATACTGTGAAGTGTCGTTTGGAATTCTTGAAGATGTTTCCTATAATATATACTATATTAGTGCACTACGGTCAAATATATATACACCTTGATGGAGCATCTAGAAAAATAATATGAATAAAATTATTGGCTACTCTTGAATGCTATAAATTTATGAAACCAACCTTAAAATATTTTGGTAGAAGATGACGTAGGTACAAGGAGTTTACGAGAATGAGCTTAAAATTTTTAAATACAAATTTTAGTACCTTGTACATGAATAGACAATAAAATTTAAGAACCTATTTTGGACTCAATTTTCATGGACGTCAACACCCCTACTTAATAGTTCATCATCTAAAGAAAGTTACAATTTAAAATCATTTAAGTTTTAAATGGTAAATTTCTGGACAAAATCAAGGACTTGTTTTGTATAAATTAACATTTTAATATATATGTTTTGAATATGTATGTTAAATTAATTATGGTTATTAGAGTTCTTGAGTTAACTTTTCCAGACCTTAAATTTGTAAGGATTTTATGATGAAATATTACAATTTAATAATTTGCATAAGATGTTTCATACTTTTAGAGGACCCTAAAAACGAATGAAATGATCAAATAAAGCTTCTACATAATCTATGTTATTTGCTGAAAATATTAAATTAAAATAAGGAAGGAGAAAGTGAGATAATATAGAACTTCAAAATTTATAGTAGAAAAAAAAAATAAAAATACACATGGTTTACTGAATAAAAAAAAATAATTGATAAATGTTATGTTATTTCTCAGCTTGTTCTCCTGTATATTTCATCTTGTCGTCGTCCGTGAAAATAAAAGGTATGTTATTACCGGGTAACATACAACAGGTATTTGTAAAGTTTGATATTTGTTGAACGTGAATTACATGACATTAAATTGTTTACATGGATTATTTGTGACATTACACACATCGATGCACTAAAACAAAAATATTTTACACACACTTATTTTCTATATATGTAGCACTGATGCATGACATGACATTGCATTGCATATTGTGCCTCGATTCCAGTTTTTACTTCCTTCGACATGGTGTTTGGATTCGAGGAGATTGTTTGGATGGTACGGAGCTGCGACTAGCCCGAGAGATGTTGTAGGCCGATAAGGCGCAGTACGTCTGTAGTCCTTGGCGAACTGACCGGCACACAGTAATAGACTGGGGGAGGAGTGGTCGCTACGGTAGTGTAGCGGAGCCTTGCCTGTTGATTGAGCTGTTATCCGTTGCATTTACTGATTGTGCAGCTTCCACTATACTGATTTCACGTGCATGTGTATATACCCTGATCATGCATTGCATACATGTATCATTCGTTACAATTCATGTTGTTTTTATTTCGGTATTTTCATACTGGGCTATTGCTTACCCCTCGGGTCGATTATCTTCTGTGTGTGGTTGATAATCAGGGCAACATGACATCCATCGTACTTCTGAGTGAGGAGCCGTATGAGGAAAGCACTTATACTATCATGTTCATAGATGGAGCATTAGCACTAGTAGAGGAGATCTTTTACGATTGCCCTGGGTTGATGTTAGTGATGGGGACAGACCCCATTTTATCATACTTCTCAGTAAGGGTGACTTGGTCAGTATACGTGCCGATTCAGATGCTGTGAGGGAGGAGCTAAAATAAAGATGCACAAATATATATATATATATATATATATATATATATATATATATATAATTAGGCTCGGTATATTTTGTTATGTAATATTTATTCGAGCACTAATATATAAAATGGTATGACGTTGAACTAATCAGGGATGATATGCGTTTTGGTTAAAGACAAATATTAACAATATAAATATTTATATGAATTTAGTAAACATGTTAATTTCAGTGTCTCAACTAATAATTATACGTATTATTTTTTTTATACTATATAATACTGAATATCTTTTAAAACGAACTGTCTGGGCCCGCGTTGACATTAAATTTTAAAATTTCATTCTCCGCTGCAGAGTTAAAACGGTAATTAAATAAAATAATGTAGGATAATTACTGTTGAGAATCGAGGGACCCACATTCTCACTTACTACTGAATAAGTTCTCAAGTTTCTTAAAATTGTAGAATTAATTCTTACTTTCCTCGAATATCATCCAATTTTTCCCTAAATCTCGAAAATTCCATAATTACCCATGAGTCCTCAGTATTTCCAATTTCATTTTATAAATTTCCCGTATCATAAGGTTCAATAGTCTTAAGTTTATTAAACCCAAAATTAATTCCCATAATACGTCTTACATTTCTTTAAATACTTAAAATTCCAATTCCTCAAAAGTTCGCATTTAATCCTTAAAACTTTTGAAATTGCAATCTGACCCTTACAGTTCTCCAAATTTACATTTTGGCCCTACAACTCTTCGAAATTTGCATCATTGTCCCCATAAAATTTTTCATCTTTACCTCATTAAACTTTTAAATTCTCATACTCGAAATTCAATCCCAAAATTTGGTAAATTTGAAAATAGTCCCTTAGAATTTTATTTTTGAACTTAGGTCATCAAATCATTGGTTATTACAATTTGGTCCTTAAAATTCTCAATTCATGCAATTCCACCCTTAAATCTAATTAGGTAGAGCATGTATCCTAAATAAATTCTACGTTTTATACTTCCAAATATCCTCGTAGTCTTCGAATCATTAATCCTTGCATGGAATCCTCAAAAATTTACTCGACTAGCAACCAAGAACCATTAATAATTTCTTAGAAATTCGACAAGTCTCAAAAGCATTCATAATTTTGAAGTTTAACTTATGGCCCATAAGTAAAACATCAGTACTACTAACCCAAAAATTAATATAGTCAAATAATTTACGACCACTCCTAATGCCCAATAGCAAAATTCTTATTTATGTCTGGTGGGGGTGGGGGTGCATTTCCCTCCTGCCTCTGATGCTCACCGTCCTCATGACGGCGCTCATCATCCCTTGCGCGCTCAACAAGGCGTCTAGGAGGCATACTATTCCATACATAACCCAAACGTAACCAACATGCATAATTCCATAATTTACTTTAAATAAACACTGAAATAATTAAAGAATGTGAATGTAAAACATTTCATGGAAGCATGCTGTCAAAATAATTCGTGCTTTAAATAAAATACTGAAATGTAAAACTTACAGACCGAAGACGTGACTTCATGAGCTTCTCGTGGTCAGCAGTACTACAACCCTTTACAGAATCATTGCTCTGATACCAACTGTAAAGGCCCGAAAATTCATGCTTGAAACTTTGCGTAAAAATTAAAAATTTTCTTTTAAACTAAATGAAGTATCAAATTCATAAAATAAACTGTTACATAATGTTTAATTTTTAAAAATAGCAGCGGAAAAATTTAATGTTTGCAAAGTAACAATTTAAAATAATTCAACAAGAGATAAAATGTTTGAGCATAAAAATCGTAAGTGCTGAAAATGAGGTCCTCGGGTTCCACTACTGTCGACTCGAGCTGGCTCACTGGTCCCCGCCCTCGGTCCTGATATCATCAGTACTTACAACAATCAAGTCTAGTGAGCCTAAAGACTCAGCATGCATATATCGTAAATAACAAGTAAAAAAGTAATAAAGTCGCATGCAAGTAAAAATATCTTGTAATGATTTGTAACGTAAAATATCATTTCAATGGTAATTATAGTACGTGCATAACTGAACTGAAAATATCATGGTAAAAATGTTTGCTCCTTGAAGCCCTGTACTGAAATAACTTGTAATAATTTTCTTGGTGAGATTATGGTCTACGTCAGTGGTCCCTGAACTGAACTGACCGGTAACTGGCGACCGGGCCGGTAACTGACGACCGGGGGAAACTGACCTGTAACTGGCGACGGGGTGAAACTAACCGGTAACTGACGACCGGACCAGTAACTGACGACCGGGAACTGAACTGACCGGTAACTGGCGACCGGGTGAAATAATAATCCCAGGATAGTAAAGTGACCCCAAACAATATCGCATAAATCTCAAAATGAATATTTGCACGTGCCATAATTAAATAACATCATTAAATATGAACAATTTCAATCTTCTTGCATTAAAATCATGTAATTGCGATATTTAAAAATACATATATGGCTTGATTGAAGAGTGAAGAAGATATAAACATGCCTTGGTTTGTTTTGACAGAAAAAAAAACGAAATAACGACGCGGCGCGACGGAGACGGATTGCTCTTCACTTTCTTACTTTTTCTCTCTCTCAATTCCTTTAAATCAAGCATGCACCATGATTATTATAATAGCGTAAGAATCGTAATTGTGATGCATGAACATTTAAAAATATCATGATTTGTGCTCAGGGCGCTGGCAGTACCAACATCTCACCCCAGGTGCAAAATGACCATTTTGCCCCTGGAAACCCAAAAATTACCATTTTGCCCCTAGGCGTAAAATTCCATGTTTGTGACCTTTTCTTAATTCCATTGACTCTAACATGTCCCAAATAATTATTTAAGCCTATAAGAATATTCCCATATTTTTATTTGGCTTAAATCGATGACTTTTAAATTAATCCTTAAATACAACATAATAATGTGCTTTAATCCCGAATTAAATCAAACCTTAGCATAAAATTCCCAAATTAAAAACTTGATCTTCTAATAATTATTTGAGCTTAAATATAATTTTCCATAATTTTAATAAACTTAAATCTAGGCGTTTCAATTAATTCTTTAATTATTGTTTCGTGCGGTGACTAAATCCCGGATAAATCCAAAACTCATTATTTTGATTCGAAGCTTACCAAACTCCTTAAAATGTCCCAAAACATTTTTAAAAGCATTCCTAGACGTAAACTGGAGCTCATTTCATAATTTAACCGAATTGTTTTAAAACTTGGACCGGTGTCCCGGTTTTAACTCGAATCAACTCGAAACTTAACCAAAACTTTCCCAAACTTTTACCATACTTCAAACATCCCCTACAGCCCTTAAACCACTCCTTCCAGCCCTCAAAACCCACGACAACAGCCCTCAAAAGCTGCTGGAAAGTTGCTGGAAAATTGCAACTTCCCCACTCGACCTCTAGTGCGGCCACCATCCAAGAATTTTGATGCTAGCCTACAGCCTACGGTACCGGTCACTAACCAGCCTGTCCTACACCTAGACCAGACCCTACTGGACCTATAACGGCCTAGAAATCCTTACTTGAAAATTTGAGGAAAAACTAAAATTTTTCTTTTTAAATAATTAAAATGTCTCAATCATAAGTTAAACTGATAAAAATGTTTGATATTCAAAATAGCAGCGGAAGAAATCTAATATTTGCAAAATAATAACTTAAAAATAATTCAGCAACATAAAAGACTTGGTTTGAATTAAAAATAATAAATGCTGAAAAATGAGGTCCTCGGGTTCCACTACTGCCGACCCAAGCTAACTCAATGGTCCCCGCCCTCGGTCCATACATCATCAGTACCTACAACAATCAATTCTAGTGAGTCTAAAGACTCAACATGCATATATCGTAAATAACGAGTAAATAATATAGTAAAATTTACATGAGATAAAAATATTATGTCATGAGGCATAATGTGAGAATAACTTGTCATGAGCAATTATAATACGTGCATAACTGAAATGAAAATCATAGTGAAAATGTTTGCTCCTTGGAGCCCTGTCATGAAATAACTTGTATAATTTTCTGGTGAGATTATGGTCTACGCATGTGGCTTCTGAACTGAACTGACCGGTAACTGGCGACCGGGCCTGTAACTGGCGACATGACTTAGTAATGTACATCTGATCAGACCACTGCCACAGTACTGGGTGAAACAACTGACCTGACCGGTAACTGGCGACCGGGCCTGTAACTGGCGACAGGACTTAGTAATGCTCTCATAACCGGTAACTGACGACCGGACCGGTAACTGGCGACCGGATTTAATCATGATAGTAAAGTGACCACAAGCAATATCGCATAAATCTCAAATTTGAATATTTTTGCATGTAATATAATTAACCAACATAATTAAATATGAACAATTTCGATTTTCTTGCATTAAAATCATGTACTTGCGATATTTAAAAATATCTATATGGCTTGATTGAAGAGTGAAAGAAGATATAAACATGCCTTGGTTTGTTTTGACAGAAAACAAACGAAATAACGATGCGGCGCGGCGGAGACGGAGTGCTCTTCACTTTCTCACTTTCTCTCTTAATTCCTTTAAACCAAACATGCACCATAATTATTATAATAGTGTAAAAATCATAAACATGATGCATGAACATTTAAAATATCATGAATTTGTGCTCAGGGCGCTGCCAGGACCAAAACCACATCTCGGGTGCAAAATGACAATTTTGCCCCTAGAACCCAAAAATTACCGTTTTACCCCTGAACCTCTAAAATTGACCCGAAGCTTACCAAACTCCTTAAAATGTCCCAAACCATATTTAAAATCATTCCTATATGTAAACTCGAGCTCATTTCATAACTTAACCGAATTGTTTTTAAATTTGGACCGTGATCCCGATTTTAACCCGAATCAACTTTAAACTTAACCAAAATTTTCCCAAAATTTTACCATACTTAAAACATCTCCTACAGCCCCTAAACCACTCTTTCCAGCCCTCAAAACCCACGACAAAAACCCTCAAAAGCTGCTGGAAAGTAGCTGGAAAAATTCTCAAAGATTTTGGCTTGAACTCTAGTTAGCACCCATGCCATTTTTACGTCCCTATCCCAAAACAAAGTGAACCAGCTCCTAGCCCACCTCTTATAGACCACCCTAGGTCCCTACTGGACTGGACCAACCCAAGGAACCAGCCCCATGCATGCTAGAGATCACGACACCCTGCTATACACCAAAACCCGCCCAATCGAGCCAAGTAGCAAAACAGCGAACCATAGGTCTCCCCGCTAGTTCCAGCTGCGTTCAAGCTATTCCAGACCTTGGTTCAGATCCACCCAGGTCCGGACCAAGTCAAGGAACAGTCCTTGCACAGCCGAAGGAGCTCGAACCCATCGCTTAACCACATCGCTCCACCAAAAGCACACCAACCCCGATCGGCCCTCAAGAAATCACACCTAGATCGATCAAGCTTCGACTCCAGCTACTAATCCCCATCCTTCTCGACAACAACAGCTCCACACTGTCTCCATACAGCAGCCCCCTTTTCACGATATTTCAGAGAATCATGAGCACAACCGAGTAAATGAAATAAGCACATAAAAATCGTAAATCTTCAATCCTCATGGCTAGATCGAAACTTTTAATGCAAGAACACATTCATTAGTATATAAAACATGTATGATGCATAAAAAATGATACAAAAGCGTGCCTTTGATGTGTGAAGCGCAAGAACAAGCCAAAACCGGTAGGGCCTCTAGTTGAAAATAATGACACCGATGGGGCCTCTAGTTGAATGATGAAACCGATGGAAATAATGGATTCTCAGAGGGTGTCGGCTGGTTGGGGGAGTAAGAGACTAGGTTTTAGGTTAATTGAGTTTAGGTGGTTAATTATATAGATAAAATATTAGTTAATGGGCCTAAATTGTTTACTTAAAGATTAAAAAGATAATTAAGCCCTATAAACTCAAAATTAGGCCCATTAAGCCCAAACTCACTCCCGAAAAATATTTCGTGTTGAAATGATTTTGAAAATAATAGTCGAACCATTAAAAAGTCTCCTGATTCGATAAAATTTGAGTACCGTTAAAAATAAAGTCTTGCGAGTAAAAATACCCAAATAAAATCCCATTTTTGAGAAATACCCTTAAAAATACCTTAAATTAATTTATAAAAATAAATCGTATAATAAAATATTTTTTCTGAAAATTCTCCGGTCTCCGATCCTCGTTTGAACGTGAATTGCATCTATGCCTAAAATACATAAAAATAATTAAACATAAATTAATTAAATAAATATGCATTTAATGCTTTAAAAACAATTCAATAAAATACCAAAGAAGTTTAATAACTTCCATG
The DNA here is from genome assembly GCF_022965805.1 of Primulina eburnea. Lineage (NCBI taxonomy): Eukaryota > Viridiplantae > Streptophyta > Magnoliopsida > Lamiales > Gesneriaceae > Primulina > Primulina eburnea. The sequence goes on along the minus strand of NC_133112.1, from coordinate 14,621,497 downwards.
CATGCCAACTTTTTAAAATATATTTACTAACATGGTAAATTACCACTTCTTAAATAAGTCTTTATTAACTTATCTCAAAACTCCATCTCCGGTCCGGCCTCACTTATTTAACTGAAAAGATAACAATTAAACTACAGCGTAAAATAAATAAATTTAAAGAAAAGAATTTAAATACTCATACGATAAAAATCATTTTAATTTTAAATACTAGAATTATGCATGGCTTATACGCAGTACAATTTACGGGTTCTACAATCCTTCCCCCCTTAAAAGAAATTTCGTCCTCGAAATTCGCTTATCCTTGATAAACAAAAAGTTTAGACTCTTAATTCTAGTATCTCAATAATCCACGCTTCTGTTGCGCTACTCTGATAAAATAAGTGTTAACTCGTCCTTATGTCTCCCCAATCCTAATTAAATTTGCCTACCAAAATTCTCGTTTACGGATCTCAACTTAAAACGATCCATGGTGACTTAGTATTTTTCTATAACCTCGAATTTTGACTTATCTCACAATTCCTCCTTCTAGAAATGGATGTCTAAACTTATCGCATCTTACTTTTCTTATACTATACTCGTAATATTCATCGACTTATTATATTAGCATTTATGCAGTTCGACTTAAGAAACCTTTGTACCAAAATTTACTGATCGACTACAATTCTCAGTAGAACGCTTAAAGATCACACATTATTTCAACCTCATAGTAGTATTAGCCTAAAATCCTTGAATGGAATCTTTATCTTACGGCACTAAACTTACGTAACTTATTATTTACAAGTGCATCCTGGGTGTGAAATCGTTGTAAATCTTAAACATCGAGTAACGTTAATCCATAAAACTCAATTATACAACTTCGACTTTCTACCTTAATAATAACACTTCTAGCATCAATTGCCTGCTCAAACTATCATCTTCCCAGTTACAATCTAGTTGAGGCCTAGGACTCTGAACTTCCTCATTGGAACAAGTGTCGCATTCTTATGTATTCTTAATGCTTACTTAATTCTAGCATATAAACTTAATAAGTTAGCCCATAGTAGCATTAGACCAACTTTAATAAACCAATTTCGCTTATAACCCATAGAATTCTAGAGTCCCCATATCAAGCTTTTAGATTTCTTACTTGGTAGAAATCTTAATATTCATCAATTGATAACTTATATTGAACCCAACTAATTCTCTTTTGTTTTTATTCACCCAAAATTTCCGTATGAATAAATATCCCATAAATTTGAAATTAAAACTATCTAATCTAAATAGCTTTGAATAAAATAATTCCAATACACATATCCATTTAGTCCCAAGTTTGTTAATGTCTTCCAAAATTTCTCAAGACAAGGTGTCTATCTTGTCTCTTACGTGCGTCTACCAATTAAACTAACCATCATCGTACCCAACTTTCCTAAAAAATTTAAATTCTCACAAGGTAAAATCTTAATTGTTAAGATCATTACTAAAACTTGTGACACATCAAACTTATGTTCCCAAAAATTTACTAACTCAATGTTTATTCTTATAACTTAACTAACCGATCAAATTTAACTTAAATCGTCATCACTTTAAATTCTTAATTTGCCACAACATTATTTCACTAACGCTTAAATTTTCACGCCTAAGATTGATTCATCCTATAATGTCCTTGGTTACCATTCATTGTAACATTATAACCCAAATATCTAAATATTCTATATTTCTTTCGAGCCTAAATAACCGAAAATTCCTACCATTTAAACCGTTCCATTCTTACTTACGACTAAATAAGTTCTCAAATTTCTTAAAATTGTAAAATTAATTCTTACTTTCCTCGAATATTGTGGGGACCCGGGCTCTAACTCAATTCTTTTGGGATTTAATTGGATCTTTGTTCGAAAATGTGGGTCAAAAATTTGCTTTTAACATTAATTCTAATGTATAGATAAAGCATAACATATCGTTAACTGAAATAAACAACATAATGTACATACATATCTGTCTAGTACAATCATACACTAGTGTTCGAATCTCAAATACAAACATAAGTAGTACAAGTTTCATAAGGAAACACTAGTAATCTGCAATGCCCGAGATCTCCACGCTATCATCATCTCTCATCTAGCTCGCGACCCCGATCCTGCCCCACCTGTTGCCATGCACACATACAGACACGACAACAGCCGGATAACTCCGGTGAGAACATATCCCAGTATAAAACATGGATGCATGCAATGTCATAATCATGTACAATGCATAACATAAATCAAGTAACATGAATATACATCTAAACATGTAGTAGAATACAAATCTGTATTCTACAATTCACATCTTGACTCGACTCTTTTCTAATCTAGGGATCCCGGTGTGAATAAGACGGTCTGTTACCTACCCAACCACTCGGGGCAACGGTACGTCTTATTCCTAGACTTCGGTCAACTCTGTATCGAGGGTCTACACATATAGCAAATCTGCTCCTATGCGACGATACACCGAAACGTCTAGTTTTGGCAAGTCTGCCAATCTCTCCTATCTCAGGACTCGAATATAAATCAATAAACAAGGCATTACATAATCAATGTAATAACAATCTAGTATGTGATTTAGGGAAACTCGTATCAAATCTGACTCGAGTTGTGCAATCCCGTGACCACATGAATTATACCTTTCTGGTCGCACTGTCTGTCGAGATCTCGAATAAAATGTCAAACCTGTCACCTCCAATCTGAAATGGCAATGTGTAGACACACAATATCAATTCTCAACTCAATTCAGCTCATATACAATTCAATAATCAATCTCAATACAACTTTGACGGCGTAACGGAGTGATTCTCGGTACCGGTCAACTCAATCTCAACAAAACAATAGCCACAACTCATCATCTTCATAATATACTTATCAAAACACAATATAACATGCTCAACTCTTCCAATCAATATCGATATACATGCTGAAAATTCAATGTATAGCATATGGTATCTGAAAATCAATCCGGTAACGTTTCTACGATGCTCATACTATCAAGAACACATATTCGAACTCAAATATGAATTTCTCTAACACATGAATTTCGAACCATGCTGAAACTGTACAATACTTACATCCTTAGATAGCTCTTGTTGCAAGGACTCCAAATCCGGTTTCGGAATTAAAATCGAACGAACAAATCGTGCACAAACTAATTTCTAAAGGATGAAAACTTGAAGCTATTCCATGGGGATTCTCGGTTCTTGCTCTGGAACACTTTCTGAAATGAAGACTCAGCAGCTTGTCATATATATATACGTGCCATGTGTCAACACGAAATTCAAAGGTGGCAATCTCGCATGCACACCGCGGGTGCGGCAACTCAAGAGTGCGGGTGCGCTGAGCTCACGGCAAATTCATTTTAAAGTGTGACACTCAGACCGCGGGTGCGGTCCTTACATGACCGCGGGTGCGGTCTCACACCGCGGGTGCGGTCACGCTAACACCGCGGGTGCGGTGTCTGTTCGCAAAATACCACAAATTTCTGTCACCTACACCGCGGGGGCGGTAATCTAAGCACCGCGGGGGCGGTGTGGCTTCGGCCATGCCTTCAAAATTCTCATTTTTCATGTCATGCATAATCTTCTTCAATTCTCACATCGATGACACGGATAATTCTCGAGCCTTACATTTCTCCCCCTCTTAGACAATAGTTCGTCCTCAAACTTATAAACCAGTAATCACACTAGTATACGCAAAACAGTAAAATCAAAGCGGGAATAAAAACTCACACATAAGAATAGCTCGGGATGCCTCTGTCTCATCTCAGACTCCGTCTCCCAAGTTGCTTCCTCGATGCCATGGCGACTCCATTGAACCTTCACAAGCGGAATGGTCTTGGTTCTAAGCTTCTTTTCCTTCCGATCCAGAATCTGTATCGGTTGCTCGACGTAGCTCAAAGTTTGATCTAACTCGGCTTCGTCAGGCTGAATGACATGAGACTCATCTGGCATATATCTGCGAAGCATCGATACATGAAAAACGTCATGTATATCAGATAATGAAGGAGGAAGAGCAAGTCTGTAAGCTCGATCGCCAATCTTCTCAAGGATCTCGTACGGACCGACGTATCTAGGAGACAACTTTCCTCGCTTGCCAAATCTGACAACGCCTCTGAAAGGTGAAATCTTCAAAAATACTTTGTCTCCCTGTTCGAATACTAACGGTCTACGTCTAATATTGGCGTATTTCGCTTGCCTATCCTGTGCCGTTTTCATTCGTTTCTGAATGATCTTCACTTTTTCTGTCATCTCACGAATCATATCAGGCCCCAATTCTGGTACCTCAGAAATATCATCCCAGTACAACGGAGATCTACACTTCTTTCCGTATAAAGCTTCGAACGGTGCCATCTCTATGCTCGTCTGATAGCTGTTGTTGTATGAAAACTCACACAACGGCACTGAATCCTGCCAACTAGTACCAAAATCTAGTACTACAGCTCTCAGCATGTCCTCTAAAGTCTGGATAGTCCGCTCTGACTGTCCGTCGGTCTGGGGATGATAAGCAGTGCTCAGGTGTAAAGTCGTACCTAAAGCCTGCTGCAAGCTATGCCAAAAGTGAGAAGTGAATCGTGGATCACGATCTGATACGATCGACTTCGGCACACCGTGCAATCTGACGACCTCTCTGACATACAACTCGGCCATCTGATCGTGTCTATAGGTCATTCTGTACGGAATAAAGCACGCTGATTTGGTCAGTCTGTCTATCACAACCCAAATCGCGTCACAGCCCCGCGAAGATCGAGGTAACTTCGTCACGAAGTCCATGGAAATGTGGTCCCATTTCCATTCAGGAATGGACAAACTCTGAAGTAATCCTCCGGGCTTCTTCCTCTCTGCTTTCACCCGCTGGCAATTCAGGCACTTAGACACAAATTCTGCGATATCGGTCTTCATTTGCTTCCACCAGAATTGTGTCTTCAAGTCATTGTACATCTTCCTGCCTCCAGGATGAATGCTGAACCGACTACAATGTGCCTCCGACATGATCTGTCGTCTCAAATCTGAAACATCTGGCACCACTAGACGGTTATGCACATACAGAACAGAATCTCTAACCTGATATTCTGATATATGACCAGCTCTGACCATATCAATCGATCTCTGCACACTCGGATCAGTTCTTTGTGCTTCTTTGATCCTCGAAATCAAGTCTGGCTCAATCTGAATCGCAGCAAGTCGCAACGGTCTACTCTCTGTATTAAATGTCAATCCAGACAAGCAACAATCTTCTACTAAACTCGATACACCTACAGTCGACAAGGAAAGAGCACATACCTTTCGACTCAAGGCGTCTGCCGCTGCATTCGACTTCCCTGGATGGTACTTGATCTCGCAATCAAAATCTTTCAGCAGATCAAGCCATCGTCGCTGCCTCATATTCAACTCTGACTGAGAAAAGAGATACTTCAAGCTCTTATGATCGGAATAGATCTCAAATTTCTCGCCATATAGGTAATGACGCCAGATCTTAAGTGCAAACACAATCGCCGCCAATTCAAGATCATGAATCGGATAACGAGTCTCGTGTGGCTTCAGCTGTCTAGAGGCGTATGCTATCACGTTCCCTCGCTGCATAAGAACACATCCAAGCCCTCTGTGAGATGCATCACAATATACAACGAACTCACCTGTACCTGATGGAATCGTCAAGACAGGCGCACTAGTCAGCCTCTTCTTCAGCTCAACAAAACTGCTCTCACACTCTTCTGACCACACAAATGGCATGTTCTTCTGTGTCAACTGGGTAATCGGCTTCGCTATACTGGAGAAGTCTCGAATAAAACGTCGATAATACCCGGCTAGACCCATGAAGCTGCGTATCTCAGGCACAGAAGTCGGTCTTGGCCAACTGATCACAGCCTCAACTTTACTCGGATCTACCGCAATACCATCTCCAGATATAATATGCCCCAAGAAGACAACCTGTCGCAACCAGAATTCACACTTGGACAGTTTGGCATACAACTGCTCCTGTCGCAAAGTCTTCAGCACAATTCTCAGATGATCTGCATGCTCAGTCAAACTCTTCGAATACACCAAAATGTCGTCAATAAACACAATCACAAAATCATCTAAATATCTCTGAAAAATGCGGTTCATCAAACTCATAAACACCGCTGGTGCATTCGTCAAACCGAAAGGCATAACAACAAACTCGTAATGTCCATACCTGGTTCGGAATGCAGTCTTCGGAATATCAACGTCTCTAACTCTGAGCTGATGATACCCTGATCTCAAATCAATCTTCGAATATACCGAAGATCCCTGTAACTGATCAAACAGATCGTCGATGCGCGGCAACGGATATTTGTTCTTCACTGTTGCTTTGTTCAACTGCCTATAATCAATACACAGTCGCATCGAACCATCTTTCTTTCGGACGAATAAGACCGGAGCACCCCAAGGCGATACACTGGGTCTAATATATCCCTTGGATAGAAGATCTTCTAGCTGTGCTTTCAACTCTTTCAATTCAACAGGAGCCATCCTATACGGAGCTCTCGAGATAGGAATACTGCCTGGCATAAGATCTATGCTAAAATCAACCCCTCGAATCGGAGGTAATCCTGGAATCTCATCAGGAAAAACATCTGCAAACTCGCAAACCACTGGCAAATCTGCCAATGCTGGGCTCGTCTTCAGTAGATCTACTGAATATACAAGAAAGCCCTCTGCTCCTCTCTGAAGCAATCTACTCATAGTCAGAGCAGATACTAAGGGAATCCGAGATCTGGAACCCTTGCCGTAAAATTTCCACTCGTCTGTCATTTCGGGTCTGAATCTGACAATCTTGTGGAAACAATCTACCGTGGCCCTGTACTTGGTCAACATATCTATGCCAACTATACAATCAAAATCAGCTAAACCAAGTACTACACAATCAAGATCGATCTCATGCCCCTCAAACTGAAGCATACAGTGTCTAACAGTAGTCACAGATATCAAGCCACTTCTCAACGGAGAAGCTATAGACACTACTGTCGACAACGACTCAACAGGCAATGAATGTCTCAATGCAAAATGTTCAGAGATAAATGTATGCGATGCCCCTGTGTCTATCAACACATATGCAGGATAACCACAAAGGAAACAATTACCTGCAATGACGTCATCTGGCGCCTCCTGCGCCTGCTCCTCTGTCAAGGCAAAGACACGTGCCTGCTGTCGAGGAGGCTGACTCACCGTCTGACTACCTCCTGGCCTCTGCTGTGTTTGTGTGGAGGGTGGCTGAAAAGAGTGTACAGAAGATGCCTGTCTCTCCATCTGTGGCGCTGCAGCAGACGATCCTGCACTCTGGAATCGCTGAGAACTCCTCTGTGGGCACACTCTGGCGAAATGCCCCTGCTGTCTGCAGATGTTGCAGCGTCCCAGAACTCCTTGACACTGCTCCGTCGCATGTCGCCCTCCGCATGAACCACAGTATGCACCACTATACTCTGACCCCTGACCTCTCTGTCGAGATCCACTCGAACTCGATGAACTACTCCCAGATTTCTTAAACTGCTTGCCCTTAGCCTTCAAAAATTCCTTCTTGCCACTACCACTAGATCCGCTATCGAAACGAGGAGGAGGTGGTGGAAACTGTACGGTAGTAGGCTGTGGCGGTCTCGGCCCCTGAACACCGTAGGAAGCTCCTCGCTGCCTGATCAAGCCAGCCTCGGCTCCCTTCGCTCGGTTCAGTGCCTCTGAAAAAGTACTAGGCCGGCCCGTGTTCACCAAAGTAAAGACATCGGGATTCAGCCCGTTGATGAACTGATCGGCCACTGCCTCGTCGTTCCCGGCCACATGAGGTGCAAATCGTAGCAATGCAGAAAATTTAGCCACATACTCCTCGATGTTCCACTGTCCCTGCTTCAGATTCGCAAATTCAGCTCCCTTATCTTTCCGGTAGGAGACGGGAAAGAAGCGCTGATAGAACTCGTCTTTGAAGACTTTCCACGTGATATCAATGCCTCGGTGCTCCAAGGCTCTCTTCGTCGTCAACCACCAGCTCTTGGCAACCTCTTGCATCTGATGCCCTATCAGCTTCACACGTCGCTCATCAGTGTAAGCCAAAGACTCAAACAACATCTCGATATCATCGAGCCAGCTCTCGCACTCTACTGCACTCTCTGTGCCCTTCAGGGTAGGCGGATGAAAAGACTGGAATCTCTTCAATAAGGTCTCCATCGGCGTAGCGGTAACATCCATCTGTGCACCGGACGTGCTACCCTGCTCTGGCTGTGGTACTCGTCTAGGCGGCATTAATCTGATCATAAAACTGATTAGTACTCAACCAATGTCATCTGTCTCAGCCCTTCTCTGATCATATACCTCTGATCGAAAATCGGTTCTGATTCAGGCTTGAAATGCTGTAAATCAATTCAGATAATACAACACATACAATAATAAGGAAAGCAATAAAGCATGCTAGCATCTCAAAAGCAAGGAAGATGACTCGATCTACCCCGCTCATTCTACTCTATCTCAGTCTACAGAACCTACTGCTCTGATACCACCTGTTGTGGGGACCCGGGCTCTAACTCAATTCTTTTGGGATTTAATTGGATCTTTGTTCGAAAATGTGGGTCAAAAATTTGCTTTTAACATTAATTCTAATGTATAGATAAAGCATAACATATCGTTAACTGAAATAAACAACATAATGTACATACATATCTGTCTAGTACAATCATACACTAGTGTTCGAATCTCAAATACAAACATAAGTAGTACAAGTTTCATAAGGAAACACTAGTAATCTGCAATGCCCGAGATCTCCACGCTATCATCATCTCTCATCTAGCTCGCGACCCCGATCCTGCCCCACCTGTTGCCATGCACACATACAGACACGACAACAGCCGGATAACTCCGGTGAGAACATATCCCAGTATAAAACATGGATGCATGCAATGTCATAATCATGTACAATGCATAACATAAATCAAGTAACATGAATATACATCTAAACATGTAGTAGAATACAAATCTGTATTCTACAATTCACATCTTGACTCGACTCTTTTCTAATCTAGGGATCCCGGTGTGAATAAGACGGTCTGTTACCTACCCAACCACTCGGGGCAACGGTACGTCTTATTCCTAGACTTCGGTCAACTCTGTATCGAGGGTCTACACATATAGCAAATCTGCTCCTATGCGACGATACACCGAAACGTCTAGTTTTGGCAAGTCTGCCAATCTCTCCTATCTCAGGACTCGAATATAAATCAATAAACAAGGCATTACATAATCAATGTAATAACAATCTAGTATGTGATTTAGGGAAACTCGTATCAAATCTGACTCGAGTTGTGCAATCCCGTGACCACATGAATTATACCTTTCTGGTCGCACTGTCTGTCGAGATCTCGAATAAAATGTCAAACCTGTCACCTCCAATCTGAAATGGCAATGTGTAGACACACAATATCAATTCTCAACTCAATTCAGCTCATATACAATTCAATAATCAATCTCAATACAACTTTGACGGCGTAACGGCGTGATTCTCGGTACCGGTCAACTCAATCTCAACAAAACAATAGCCACAACTCATCATCTTCATAATATACTTATCAAAACACAATATAACATGCTCAACTCTTCCAATCAATATCGATATACATGCTGAAAATTCAATGTATAGCATATGGTATCTGAAAATCAATCCGGTAACGTTTCTACGATGCTCATACTATCAAGAACACATATTCGAACTCAAATATGAATTTCTCTAACACATGAATTTCGAACCATGCTGAAACTGTACAATACTTACATCCTTAGATAGCTCTTGTTGCAAGGACTCCAAATCCGGTTTCGGAATTAAAATCGAACGAACAAATCGTGCACAAACTAATTTCTAAAGGATGAAAACTTGAAGCTATTCCATGGGGATTCTCGGTTCTTGCTCTGGAACACTTTCTGAAATGAAGACTCAGCAGCTTGTCATATATATATACGTGCCATGTGTCAACACGAAATTCAAAGGTGGCAATCTCGCATGCACACCGCGGGTGCGGCAACTCAAGAGTGCGGGTGCGCTGAGCTCACGGCAAATTCATTTTAAAGTGTGACACTCAGACCGCGGGTGCGGTCCTTACATGACCGCGGGTGCGGTCTCACACCGCGGGTGCGGTCACGCTAACACCGCGGGTGCGGTGTCTGTTCGCAAAATACCACAAATTTCTGTCACCTACACCGCGGGGGCGGTAATCTAAGCACCGCGGGGGCGGTGTGGCTTCGGCCATGCCTTCAAAATTCTCATTTTTCATGTCATGCATAATCTTCTTCAATTCTCACATCGATGACACGGATAATTCTCGAGCCTTACAAATATCGTCCAATTTTTTTTTCTTCCTAAATCTCGAAAATTCCACAATTACTCATGAGTCCTCAGTATTCTCAATTTCATTTTATAGATTTCCCGTATCATAAGGTTCGGTAGTCTTAAGTTTATTAATCCTAAAATTAATTCCCATAACACGTCTTACATTTCTATAAATACTTAAAATCCCAAGTGTTCCTCAAAAGTTCGCAATTACATCCTTAGAATTTTGAAACTTCCAATCTGACCCTTACAGTTTTCCAAATTTACATTCTGACCCTAAAACTCTTCGAAAGTTGCATCATTGTCCCCATAAAATTTTTCATCTTTACCTCATTAAACTTTTAAATTCTCGAACTCAAAATTAAATCCCAAAATTTGATAAATTCAAAAATAGTCCCTTAGAAATTTTTTTTTTGCACTTAGGTCCTCAAATTATTAGTTATTACAATTAGGTCCATAAAATTCTCAATTCATGCAATCTAACTAGGTAGAGCATGTATCCTAAATAAATTCTACGTTTTATAATTCCAAATATCGTCATAGTCTTCGAATCATTAATCCTTACATAGAATCCTCAAAAATTTAATTCAACTAGCAACCACGAACCATCATTAATTTCTTACAAATTCTATAAGTCCCGAAAACATTCATAGTTTTTAAGTTTAACTTATGACCCATAAGTAGAACATCAGTACTACTAACCCAAAAATTAATATAGTCAAATAATTTAAGACCTCTCCTAATCCCCAATAGCAAAATTCTTATTTATGTCCGGTGGGGGTGAAGGTGCATTTCCCTCCTGCCTCTGATGCTCACCTTCCTCATGACGGCACTCATCATCCCCCGCGCGCTCAACAAGGCGTTAAGGAGGCATAATGTTCCATACATAACCATACGTAACCAACATGCATAATTCCATAATTTATTTAAATTTAAATACTGAACAATAAAAATCTGGAAGTAAAATATTTCATGAAAACATGCTGTCAAATAATTCATGCTTTAAATAAAATGCGTAAAGGTAAAACTTACAGACCGAAGGCGTGACTTCGTGAGCTTCTCGTGGTCAGTAGTTGTACAACCCTATACAGAATCATTGCTCTGATACCAGCTATAACGGCCTAGAAATCCTTACTTGAAAATTTGCGGAAAAATTAAAATTTTTCTTTTTTAAATAATTAAAATGTCTCAATCATAAGTTAAACTGATAAAAATGTTTGATATTCCAAAATAGCAGCGGAAGAAATCTAATGTTTGCAAAATAATAACTTAAAAATAATTCAGCAACATAAATGTAACGACCCGAAAATCAGATTACGAATAATTTCAGGATGTTGGTAAGAGTCTTTGGTGGGCGGTTCAAGCCCTTTGTCACAAAATTTCAGAATTTCACCTCAAATACCCAAGCTGCTCCTACTGCACGTTTGACAGCAACTTTGGGTCACGTTTTTGGTGCTTGTTTGAGTTCTTGGTTGGCTTTTAGCCCATGTCCTTGGACTGGACAGTACCTTAATGATTTAGGAAAGTCTTGTTTTTGGCCGTTCGTGATTTGGTCGAGTTTAGAGGTCGTACGAGAATTTACGGTGAAAAGTGCCAAAATGACTCTCGAAAGAGTATTTTATGTTTTTGGATTCCTTTCACCTATTTTCGTGTTTTACAGTTATTAGGCATATTTTTCAGTATTTTTGAGGTATTTTAATCATGGTTAAACGTCGGTTTAATGTTGGTTCGGGTTGGTACGAAGCCATGGTTAAAAATCAAGTTATTGGCTCTAATCGTCTCGTTTTTGGTTCTATTGTTAAGTTTTTGTCAAGATTAAGATTTATTGTATGTGTCACATATTAGTAGTAAGTCGCAGCAAGCCTGGGAACGATCCAACTCATCCGGTAAAAATAAGGTTATAATTATATTACGTGCATAAAAATACAAAATATTTATTTTTGAGATATATGCTATATGTCTTGTGGCCACCTTACGCTTATGGGTTTGGAGGTCGGTAGGCGCAACCGAGGAACTCTCCGCCCGGTGACTTACGACCGGTTTATGATTATGTATGGGTACGGACATCCAGTCCAAGGGCTGTAATTGATCTCTACCGCCCAGTATATTGTGGTTTAGTCTGATCAGGCGCGTACGCTATGTTATGGGTCACTTGCTTAGAAACATTATCTCTACCAGAAAAATTATGATATGTTATGACAGAGCTCTATTGAGCAAAGCTTTTACGTATGAATTTTCAGATATGCACGTAGTTATAATTATTCATGATACGATTTTCACCGTACGCTCTACGATACTTTATTTTTATGATGCATGCGATTTTATGTTATATTTACTTGTTAGTCACGATATATATACATGTTGAGTCTTTAGACTCGCTAGACTTGATTGTTGTAGGTATTGACGAGGTCGAGACCGCGGACGGAGACCAGTGAGCGATTTTGGGACATCAGTAGTAAACCCAAGGACCTTATGATTTAATTTATGCACCTTTTATTATTCAAACTCAGTTTTAATACGTTGGATTATTTTTAAGTTAATGTTTACGTTGGATTATTTTTAAATTGTTGGTTGAAAACAATATTTGCTTCCGCTGTTATTTTAAATTTAAAATTATTTACATGTTTATTTTAATTAAATAAGACAAGATAAATATTTATTTAGAAAATTTTTAATAATTCCGCAAAATTGTGAATACGAAATACAGGCCTTTACAATAAAATACTTGGTTTGAATTAAAAATAATAAATGCTGAAAAATGAGGTCCTCGGGTTCCACTACTGCCGACCCATGCTAACTCACTGGTCCCCGCCCTCGGTCCATACATCATCAATACCTACAACAATCAAGTCTAGTGAGTCTAAAGACTCAACATGCATATATCATAAATAACGAGTAAATAATATAGTTAAATTTGCATGAGATAAAAATATCATGTCATGAGGCATAATGTGAGAATAACTTGTCATGAACAATTATAATACGCGCATAACTGAACTGAAAATCATAGTGAAAATGTTTGCTCCTTGGAGCCCTGACATGAAATAACTTGTAATAATTTTCTGGTGAGATTATGGTCTACGCATGTGGTCCCTGAACTGAACGGTAACTGGCGACCGGGCCTGTAATTGGCGACGGGACTTAGTAATGTACCTCTGATCAGACCAGTGCCACAGTACTGGGTGAAACAACTGAACTGACCTGTAACTGGCGACCGGGCCTTTAACTGGCGACAGGACTTAGTAATGCTCTCATAACCGGTAACTGACGACCGGACCGGTAACTGGCGACCGGATTTAATCATGATAGTAAAGTGACCACAAGCAATATCCCATAAATCTCAAAATTTGAATATTTTTGCACGTAATATAATTAACCAACATAATTAAATATGAACAATTTTGATTTTCTTGCATTAAAATCATGTACTTGCGATATTAAAAATATCTATATGGCTTGATTGAAGAGTGAAAGAAGATATAAGCATGCCTTGGTTTTTTTTTTTGAAAGAAAACAAATGAAATAACGATGCGGCGCGGCGGAGACGGAGTGCTCTTCACTTTCTCACTTTTTCTCTCTTAATTCCTTTAAACCAAGCATGCACCATAATTATTATAATATCGTAAAAATCGTAAACATGATGCATGAACATTTAAAATATCATGAATTTGTGCTCAGGGCGCTGCCATGACCAAAACCTCATCCCGGGTGCAAAATGACAATTTTGCCCCTAGAACCCAAAAATTACCGTTTTACCCCTGGACCTCTAAAATTGACCCGAAGCTTACCAAACTCCTTAAAATGTCCCAAAACATATTTAAAATCATTCCTAGATGTAAACTCGAGCTCATTTCATAATTTAACCGAATTTTTTTTAAATTTGGACCTGGATCCCGATTTTAACCCGAATCAACTCGAAACTTAACCAAAATTTTCCCAAACTTTTATCATACTTAAAACATCTCCTACAGCCCCTAAACCACTCTTTCCAGCCCTCAAAACCCACGACAACAGCCCTCAAAAGCTGCTGGAAAGTTGCTGGAAAAATTCTCAAAGATTTTGGCTTGAACTCTAGTTAGCACCCATGCCATTTTTACGTCCGTATCCCAAAACAAAGTGAACCAGCTCCTAGCCCACCTCTTATAGACCACCCTAGGACCCTACTGGACTGGACCAACCCAAGGAACCAGCCCCATGCATGCTGGAGATCGCGACACCCTGCTATACACCAAAACCCGCCCAATCGAGCCAAGTAGCAAAACTGCGAACCATAGGTCTCCCCGCTAGTTCCAGCTGCGTTCAAGCTATTCCAGACCATGGTTCAGATCCACCCAGGTCCGGACCAAGTCAGGGAACAGTCCTTGCACAGCCGAAGGACCTCGAACCCATCGTTTAACCACATCGCTCCTCCAAAAGCACACCAACCCCGATCGGCCCTCAAGAAATCACACCTAGATCGATCAAGCTTCGACTCCAGCTACTAATCCCCATCCTTCTCGACAACAACAGCTCCACACTGTCTCCATACAGCAGCCCCCTTTTCACGAAATTTCAGAGAATCATGAGCACAACCGAGTAAATGAAATAAGCACATAAAAATCGTAAATCTTCAATCCTCATGGCTAGATCGAAACTTTTAATGCAAGAACACATTCATTAGTATATAAAACATGTATGATGCATAAAAAATTATACAAAAGCGTGCCTTTGATGTGTGAAGCGCAAGAACAAGCCAAAACCGGTAATGCCTCTAGCTGAAAATAATGACACCGATGGGGCCTCTAGTTGAATGATGAAACCGATGGAAATAATGGATTCTCAGAGGGTATCGGCTGGTTGGGGGAGTAAGAGACTAGGTTTTAGGTTAATTGAGTTTAGGTGGTTAATTATATAGATAAAATATTAGTTAATGGGCCTAAATTGTTTAATTAAAGATTAAAAAGATACTTAAGCCCTATAAACTCTAAAGTAGGCCCATTAAGCCCAAACTCACTCCCGAAAAATATTTCGTGTTGAAACGATTTTGAAAATAATAGTCGAACTATTAAAAAGTCTCCTGATTCGACAATATTTGAGTACCGTTAAAAATAAAGTCCTGCGAGTAAAAATACCCAAATAAAATCCCATTTTTGGGAAATACCCTTAAAAATACCTTAACTTAATTTATAAAAATAAATCGTATGAAAAAATATTTTTTCTGAAAATTCTCCGGTCTCCGATCCTCGTTTGAACGTGAAATGCATCTAGAAATTCTAATGCATGAATTATGCCTAAAATGCATAAAAATAATTAAACATAAATTAATGAAATAAACATGCATTTAATGCTTTAAAAACAATTAAATAAAATACCAAAGAAGTTTAATAACTTACATGCATGCCAACTTTTTAAAATATATTTACTAACATGCTAAATTACCACTTCTTAAATAAGTCTTTATTAAATTATCTCAATACTCCATCTCCGGTCCAGCATCACTTATTTAACTGAAAAGATAACAATTAAACTACAGCGTAAAATAAATAAATTTAAAAAAAGAATTTAAATACTCATACGATAAAAATCATTTTAATTTAAATACTAGAATTATGCATGGCTTATACGCAATCCAATTTACGGGTTCTACAGGACCCCCTTGAGTCATGGTCACAGCCCCATGCAACCTACAAGACGCGCACACTCGCTATTCTCCCAAAACACACAAGTCGAACCAACCTCGCCCAACTCTCCCTTGCGGCTTCTAGGACAGAACCAGCAGCGTTTGCAGCTTTCCAGACCATGGTTCAGACCCACCAGAGTCTAGTCCAAGGTCTGGAGTCGCCCTCGCACCATCGGTATTCACCTAGCCACCCATCTAGACAAAGAAAACGAGAAACCCCTAGCCGCTACAGATCTCGGCCCTCTTATCACAAACAACCTTCGGTTCCAGCCTACTGTTCATCTTCTTCTCGATAATTCCAGACCTCAACGCACCCCAAGACAGCCCCCTTGAACAATCAGGAGCAAAACCGTGAGATAATATGAACAAAATGCATGTCATGAACTAAAAACTGAAATTCGTACCAATTCACGGTTGGATCGTGAATTTAAAAGCAAGAACATTTATATCAGAATATAATGCGTGTATGATACATAAAGAATAGTACAATGCGTGCCTGTGAACCAAAAGATGAAATGAAACACACGGCCGAAGGGGACTCTAGCTTGAATGGAAATGGAGGCACCGAATATCTTTGTTGCTGCACTCACGAAGAGAATGGCTGATTGGAGGAGTGGGCGGCTGAGTGGAGAGTGATTAGGTTTAGTGGAAATGCTTAGGAAATAATTAGGTGTTAATTATATAGATAATATTTAGTTAATGGACCACAAATTGAATTTTAAAAATTTTAAAAGAGTTTTCAGTCCAATAAGCTTAAAAGTAGGCCCATTAAATCCAAACACACTCCCGAAAAATATTTAATGTTGGAAAAGTTTTGAAAATATTAGCCGAACCCTTAAAAATTCCCCCGATTAGATAAAATTTACGTACCGTTAAAAATAAAATCTTGTGGGTAAAAATACCCAATAAAATCACATGTTTGAAAAATACCCTTAAAAACACCTTTTATTAATTAATAAAAATTAATCATGTAATAAAATAATTTTCCTGAAAATTCTCCGGTCTCCGTTCCTCGTTCGGTCGTGAAATGCATCTTAAAAATCTTAATTCATGAACTTTTTAAAAATATCATCAAATAAATTCTATCATGCAATAATTATTCATAAAATGCATAAAGATAATTAAAACCTTAATTTAAATAAAATCCTAGATTGCATAAACTTTTAAAATTTCATTAATTAAATCCTATCATACATGAATTATGCATAAAATACATAAAAATAACTAAACATAAATTAATGAGATAAACATGCATTTAATGCTTTAAAAACAATTAAATAAAATACCAAAGAAGTTTAATAACTTGCATGCATGCCAACTTTTAAAATATATTTACTAACATGCTAAATTACCACTTCTTAAATAAGTCTTTATTAACTAATCTCAATACTACATCTCTAGTCCGGCCTCACTTAATTAAATACTCATACAATAAAAATCATTTTAATTTTAAATACTAGATTTATGCATGGCTTATACGCAATCCAATTTACGGGTTCTACATTAAATATCTTTTTTAACTTTAATTAACCAATAATGGCCCATTAGTCAAATTGTTAACCATTTAAATATTTCTTAATTTCTCCTAAACCTAAACCTAAACTCCCTAAACAGCCGACAACCCCTCTTCTCTTCATTTTTTTAGTGGGTTTCAGCAGCCATTTTCATGTTTTTTATCAGCAAGCTTCGGCCATGGCTTGTGCTTGCAAAAGAAATTCCCCGGCTCTTCCCCCGACGTCCGTTCTTCATCGTTCTTGCGTAGGAATCATCAAAGGCACGCTTTTACTTTCGTTTTCTCATCACTTACGCCCTAAGTATGCTGTAATATATGTATATGTACGGTTGTTCAGCGATCTCGTATGTGGCTGCGTTTTTGTGATGTTTTTGACATGAAACTTGCATCATGTGTTTTGTTACTCACGTTTATGGTGTTTCGGGTGCAAAGGGTTGCTGAGTGATTTTAAGATCGAGGTTATGAAATCTAAGGGCTGAAGTTGAGGTGTGATCTAGTTTGGTTGGAGATCGATCAAGAGATGTAGGTGTTGGCTTCGGGTTGGCGTTTTTGTGAGAACCGCGATCGTGGGGGAGCTGCGGTTTGCATGGTGGAGCAGCCATGGGTTAGGCTGGTTCATGAGGGTTCAGTCGAGGTCTAGGAGAGGTGGGTTAAGGGCTGGAACAGCTGGTCTCGGTCCAGGAGCAGATCGAAGGGGCTTTAGTTGAAGAGAGATCGGGTAGTTGTTCTTGGAGAGGCTCGAACGTTTCCGTTTTTAGTTGCACAGCAGATGCTTCGTTTAGGCTTGGTTTAGGAGTTCATTAAGGACTAAATGGTGAGTCATAAAGGCTGGAAATGTGGTGGTAGTTGGGTGGACCGAAGGAAATTAAGAAATGGAGCCATGTGTTGGGTTTAGGATGTTGCTTGTGGGGGTGGCCGAGAATTATTGAGTGAAGTGGGTTAGCCGTAGGTTAGAGAGATAATTCTGAAGATTTTTAGGGGCTGTTAGAGGGTATAGTAATTATGGTAAAAGTTTGAGAAATTTTGGGTTAAGTTTCGAGTCGATTCGGAATAAAAACCGGGACCCCGGTCTAAGTTTTAAAACGAATCGAATAAGTTTGAAACGTCTAAGAAATAATTATAAAAATGTTTTGGGACATTTTAAGGAGTTTGTTAAGCTTCGGGTCAATTTTAGAGGTCAAGGATTGAAACGATAATTTTTGGGTTTTCAGGGGCAAAATGGTCATTTTGCACCCGGGGTGAGATTTTGGTCCTGGCAGCGCCCTGAACACAAGTCACGATATTTTAAATGTTCATGCATCACGATTACGATTTTTTTACGCTATTATAATAATTATGGTGCATGCTTGGTTTAAAGGAATTAAGAGAGGAAAAGTGAGAAAGTGAAGAGCACTCCGTCTCCGCCGCGTCGCGTCATTATTTCGTTTGTTTTCTGTCAAAACAAACCAAGGCATGTTTATATCTTCTTTCACTCTTCAATCAAGCCATATAGGTATTTTTTTTAAATATCGCAAGTACATGATTTTAATGCAAGAAGATCGAAATTGTTCATATTTAATGATGTTATTTATTTATATCACGTGCAAAATATTCATTTTGAGATTTATGCGATATTGCTTGTGGCCACTTTACTATCATGAGATTATTACTTCACCCGGTCGCTAGTTACCGGTCATGGGAGCATTACTAAATCCGGTCGCCAGTTACCGGTCCGATCGCCAGTTACCGATCAGTTCAGTTTCACCCAGTATACTGTGGCATTAGTTTGATCAGACAAACATTACTAAACCCGGTCGCCAGTTACCGGTCTGTTCAGTTCAGTGCAGGGGCCACTTGCGTAGATCATAATCTCAACATAAAATTATTACATGCTTTTTCAGTACAGGGCTCCAAGGAGCAAACATTTTCACTATGATTTTCAGTTCAGTTATGCACGTATTATAATTGCTCATGATAAGTAAATTTCACATTATGCCTCATGACATGATATTTTTACTCCCATGCAAATTTTACTATAGTATTTACTCGTTATTTACGATATATGCATGCTGAGTCTTTAGACTCACTAGACTTGATTGTTGTAGGTACTGATGATGTCGGGACCGAGGGCGGGGACCAGTGAGTTAGCTTGGGTCGGCAGTAGTGGAACCCGAGGACGTCATTTTTCAGCATTTATTATTTTATAATCAAATATTTTTATTTGTTGTTGGATTATTTTTTTTACGGTTATTTTGCAAACATTAAATACTTCCGCTGCCATTTTGAACATTAAACTTTATTTATCAATTTAATTATGAATGAGACCTTTTATCTATTTAAAGAGAAAAATTTCAAATTTTTCCGCAAATTTTCAAACACGAATTTTCGGGCCGTTATAATGCAGCTGAACATGAGTTGAATCGTGTAACATGGTTTAGATTTTATCAATAAACTTGTTGTTTCGATTCAATGTTCTTTCTTTATCTGCATATGGACTTACATCAGTTGACAAATAATTAACTAACTGACAATGACTAACGGAACAATTATTAACTTATATTTGACTAACTGAATAAGAATAACAACCGGCATATCATTATCAAAAATTGATATAATTAAGATAAATCAATTTTGATTTAATTGAACAAGAATTAATAACTGTGAGGCCCGGGGCCGAAGAGGGCGGGGGATGATCGCCGGTGCCATTAGTTGCACGGACAATGAGCGGTTCCTGGCAGGCTTCTAGGTGGAGGGAACATGAATGAACCGACCCACACGGAAATGAGAGGGATTCCGAGACTGTTCAATGTAATGGACTGTACAGTTGAAGAGGGCTTAAAAGATTTGATTGGTACTACTCATATCACGAAGGTGCATCTTTTTTTCGGTAGCTCATCACATAAGAACTTCAAAGTTAAGCGTGCTTGACTTGGGATAATTTTGGGATGGGTGACCTCCTGGGAAGTTTCCTAGGGTGCGTGTGAGTGAGGACATAAGCACGCTGGAAAGACCCGTCTTGGTACAGTGAGGACAGTCGTCAAATCTGGGGCGTTACAAGTGGTATCAGAGCCGACCTCTCTTAGTACGGTGTGGTTCGGGGACGAACCAAGCGGAAGCTGGTGGGCATGTGAGGCCCGAGGCCGAAGAGGGCGGGGGGTGATCGCCGGTGCCATCAGTTGCACGGACAATGAGCGGCTCCTGGCAGGCTTCTAGGTGGAGGGAACATGAATGAACCGACCCACACGGGAATGAGAGGGATTCCGAGACTGTTCAATGTAATGGACTGTACAGTTGAAGAGGGCTTAAAAGATTTGATTGGTACTACTCATATCACGAAGGTGCATCATCTTTTCGGTAGCTCATCACATAAGAACTCCAAAGTTAAGCGTGCTTGACATGGGGCAATTTTGGGATGGGTGACCTCCTGGGAAGTTTCCTAGAGTGCGTGTGAGTGAGGACATAAGCACGCTGGAAAGACCCGTCTTGGTACAGTGAGGACAGTCGTCAAATCTGGGGCGTTACAATAACAGTTGACAATCATCATATAATTAAGTCAGATCAATTAAACCAAGAATATTGCGAAAATGAGAAAACTTGGTCTCTGGTAATGGTTTGGTGAAGATGTCAGCTGCTTGTTGTTTAGTTGATATATATTCCAGCCTTATTGCTTTATTCAGAGCATGATCTCTGATAAAGTGATGCCTGACATCAATATGCTTGGTCCTGGAGTGAAGAATTAGATTGTATGTAATTGCAATCGTGCTTGTATTATCACAAAATATTGGTGATTCTTTTGCAATGACTCCATAGTACTTAAGTTGTTGCTGAATCCGGATCAGTTGTGCACAGCAGCTTCCAGCAGCAAGATATGCTTCAATTGTGGAAGTTGCTATGGAGGTTTGCTTCTTGTTGAACCATAAGATCAGTTTGTCTCCTATAAACTGACATGATCCACTGGTGCTTTTTCGATCTCGCTTACATCCTGCATAATCTGCATCTGAATATCAAACTAAATTGAAGGACGAATCCTTAGCATACCATAACCCCACATTTTGTGTGCCTTTAAGATATTTTAAAATACGTTTGGCAGCTAAAAAACACGATTGCTTAGGATCTGCCTGAAATCTAGCACACATGCAAACAACAAATACAATATCAGGACGACTAGCAGTTAGGTACAATAATGAACCAATTAAACCTCTGTAAAATGTCGTCTCAACTGAAATTTCCCCTTGATCATTGTTTAGTTTGATGATGAGCTCATGGGAGTATTTGCAGCTGAGCATGTTTCCATGCCAAATTTCTTAAGCAATTCATTTTTATATTTGGTCTGACTGATAAAAATACTAGTATCCTCACTTGCAGATCGAGAAAAAATTTCAGTTCACCCATCATACTCATCTCGAATTTTTTCTGCGTTAGCTTGGCAAATTTCTCACATAATTTGGGGTTATTTAACCAAAAAATAATATCATCAACATATATTTGCACAAGTAAAATGTGAAGGCCCGAAAATCCTTACTTGAAAATTTGCGGAAAAATTAATTTTTTTTTAAATAATTAAAATGCCTCGTTCATAATTAAACTGATAAACAAAGTTTGATATCCAAGATGGCAGCGGAAGAAAATATTTGTTTGCGAAATAACAATTTGAGAATATCCAACAACTGATAAAAGTTGTTTGCGGAATAAAATAATAAATGCTGAACTGAGGTCCTCGGGTGCCACTACTGCCGACCCAAGCTGGCTCACTGGTCCCCGCCCTCGGCCCTGACCTCATCGGTACCTACAACAATCAAGTCTAGTGAGCCTAAAGACACAGCATGCATATATCGTAGGTAACGAGTAAAATACAACTTGCATGGATAAAATATCATGTCATGAGGCATACTGAAAATAACTTGTACTGAACAATTATATTACGTGCATGACTGAATTAAATATCATAGTAAAAATGTTTGCTCATTGGAGCCCTGTACTGAAATGACTGATAATAATTTACTGTTGTGATTATGGTCTACGCATGTGGCCTCTGCACTGAACTGAACTGTCCGATCACTGGCGACCAGGGTACCAAACTGAACTGAATTGTCCGATCACTGGCGACCGGGTGGTACCAAACTGAACTGACCGGTAACTGGCTACCATGTAAAATAATACTCCCATGATAGTGAATCGACCACAATCAATATCGCATAAATCTCAAAAATATGTATTTTCTATATTATGCACGTAATAAAATTAATTTGCAAAAAGAAATATCCTGTATTATTTTACCAACTGGATTGGATCGTCCCCAGGCTCGCTGCGACCTAAATATGTTATGAAAAATATGCAATAGATTTTTCATGGGTAAACTATGCAATTAAATTTCGAAAATGCGACAATTACGTCTAACGACTTCGTATTTAATCATGACTCCGAACCAACCCGAACCAACACTGAACCGACGTATAGTCATGATTAAAATATGCTTAAAATTATGAACTAATGCTCCTAAAATCATGAGGGTCGAAATCTAGGTGAAATGGAGGCCAAAACATGAAACGTTCTTTCGAGAGTCAATTTGGCACATCGCACCGTAAATTCTCGTACGACCTCAAAAATGATCCGAATCACAAACGGTCAAAAACACGACCTTTCTAACTCGATGAGGCACTTTCCAGTCCAAGGCCATAGGCTAAAAGCCAACCAAGAACTCAAACGAGCCTCCGAACGACGGCACCACTTGCTGTCAAATTACAGCAGCTGTGCAATCGTGTATCTTGTGTCGTTTTCGAGACTACCGGCCATTGGGGCTTGCACCACCGGCCAGAGACTCTTACCAACATCCCAAGGAATGATTTGAACCATGGATAAGGGCCCTAGGCCAGCCACCATTCGAATTATTCCAGCAACATCAGAAAAGTTCCACCCGAGAAACAATTCTGCACGTTGGGGCATTATTCTTGTTTTGTTGTCACCGATCGTTCCAGTGGCCATTTGATTGACCATGGCACGATCTAGACATCTTGGGGCATGGTATGAACCATGGCTAAGGGCCATAGGCCAAACCAGATCCACACCATTCCACCAAAAACAGAAACAACACAAGCTGAAAGAAAAGGAAACCGAAAGTGGGGAGGGGCTGTTCTGGTGTTTTATTTTAAAAACCGATCCACCATGGACCAAGCCACCAAAAGGGCGCCTTAGTCACGTCTTAGACATGCTAGGGGAGTGATCTAACCATGGCTATAGGCCTTGGGGCAGCCATGATCAGATTCATTTCTCCTTTGACAGCAACTGAATTTCGAAAAGCACCAATGGACAAAAAGTGAAGTTGCTGTCATTGTCGGGTTTTCCAGCGTGTATGGGACTGAACGAATGGACCAACATGGTCTTGACACACTCTAGTACGTGTCTATATGCAGCCTCGAGTCCCTGGAGTCGAGCCAACCACCTGAATCATCAACACCACAGAAAACGTGAAGCACAATGGAACACAGAAAATTCTGTACACAATATTTTCGAACATGGCTTGGACAAATTTCGGTTTTCATGCAGCAAATTCATGAGTTTGATGTGTATTAAAAATACTACTATGACTTGATTGAGGTTTGAAAGAAGTATAGACATGCCTTGGTTTCGTTTGAATGAAAAAAGAAAGAATACGACGGCTCGGCGCGGAGGAGACGGAGTGCACTTTTCTACCTAGCTTTCCTACGATTTTTCCCCCTTGTTTTCTCTACTTTTCTCACGGTTTTTCCCTCTCTGAAATGCTCTGAATTCTCTCAAATTTTCGCTTGTTGTGTTGGGGAGGAAGGCTAGGGAAATATATGGGAAGATTGCAAGATAAAGGGAGGAGAATAATCTTTCTATCCTAGTTTATTTGCTAGATAGGAAACAAGAATGATATCAAAGATTTTGAGGGGATATTGGGGTGCATAGGGTCGATCATGGTGTCTAGGTACAAGGGAGGAATGGTGCTTAATTAATTATTTGATAGGGATTTAAAAGTTAGGAGAATATTTACCTAGAAAATTTTAAGGGAAGGATAATTAAGAAATGAATTGCCAACTAATAAAATCTTTCAAATTAAAAAGGGGCCGATTTTAGCTTAGTAAAATGGGGTGGAATAATGCTTAATTAATAATTGTTGGGGAATTAAAAAGGTGAGGGATTTATCTCCTAAAATTTAGATAAGGAAGGAGATCAAGGAATTGAGTTGTTAACAAATTTTAAATTAAATAAAAGGGCCGAAAATTATAATAAAAGAGGAGGGAAAATATTTCTTGAATATTGTATTTTAACTCTTTAGTGTTTATCTACTCATTAAATATTTAAAAGAATTAAGGAATTAATTATTGAACTTTATTTACTACTTATCTCCACTTATCTAAATAATTCCTTGAACATTCTTTTTACACTAAATCACCTTATTACTAATCTTAAATAACTTTTTTTGGACTGTTTTCTAAATATTAATTTTTATCTCTTTACTCCAACTCCGGTCCGACCTCACTTAATTAACTGCAAAGCTAACAATTAAACTACTGCATAAAATAATTAACTTCAAAGAAAACACTTAAATACTCATGCAATGAAGTCAATTAAATTTAAAATACTAGAATTATGCATGGCTTATACGCAGTCTAATTACGGGTTCTACATAAAATATGATCATTCTTCGAGAATTTGAACAGAGTCTTATCAACTGATCCAACAGTAAAATCATGATCAGGTAGGAATTTTGAAAGTGTTTCATACCAAGACCTTGGAGCTTTTTTAAGACCACATAAAGTTTTGTTCAAATGATAGACATGATCAGGAAGAGAGTGATTAACAAAACCTGATAATTGTTCAACATATACTTCTTCCTGAAACTGACCATTCACAAAATGCACTCTTCACGTCCATCTGGTAGAATTTAAAGTTCTTGAAAGATGCATAGGAAAGAAACATTCTGATTGCTTTCAGTCTTGCAACTGGTGCATAAGTTTCATCGTGATTTATTCCTTCTTCTTGCCTATATCTTTGTGCTACAAATCTCGCTTTGTTGCGCACAACTGAACCATTTTCGTTCAATTTGTTTATGTATACCCACTTTGTACCTATAATAGTTTTAGAAACTGGTCTTGTAACTAAGTTCCAGACATTGTTATGGGCAAACTGGTTTAGCTCTTCTTGCATTGCATTAATCTAGTTAGGATCAGCAAAAACTTCATCAGTTTTCTTAGGTTCCAGTTGGGAAACAAATGCAGAATGAACAAATAAATTTAACATTTGATTCCGAGTTCTTACCGGATTAGATGAATTACCTAACACCAATTCTGGTGGATGTGATTTCTTCCATCTGTATTCAGTATTTGTCACATTCATCTCAGCAACCGAATATTTTCTTCAGTTTCTGTTTCTGTTGTATCAGTTGGTAACTGATTGTTATCATTTTGCTCCACCAACTGATTATCAGAAACAATTTCTTGTTCAACTAATTGATCCAGCACTTTTGGCTCTGGTGTTCGAAGGATATTTAGATTAACATGATTTTATTCTTCATTATCATCCTCCAAACTGATATATGTAAAGCGATCAACTAACTCAACTGGATCAGTTAGCTTATCAGTTAGCACAAATTCATCAAAAACAATATAAATAGATTCTTCTACATTCAAAGTACTTTTGTTAAAAACTTTGTAAGCTTTACTAACTGAAGAATATTTTTATTAATAATTGATCTGTTCTGAGTGTAGAATGCAGTGCTTACATGCAGTGTTTACTGCTTCTGCCCAAAAAATTTGAGAAATACCAGAATCAGCAAGCATTGTTCTAGCAGCTTCTTTAAGGGTCTGATTTCTTCTCTCAGCTACACCATTTTGCTGAGGAGTTCTTGCTGCCGAGAGCTCGTGCTTGATTCCAGTATTTTCTAAAAATTGTGAAAGATTTTGATTGATGAATTCAGTCCCTCGATCAGACCTTATTCGAAAACCCAACTGATTTTTCATTTAATAGTATTTTGAAAAGCTTAATCAGTTGTGCAGCAGTTTGGTATTTGGATTTGAGAAAAATTACCCAAGTAAATCTTGAAAAATCATCCACGATTACTAGAGTGTATTTCATTCCCCCTAAGCTCGTGACTGGTATAGGACCAAAAAGATCCATATGTAGCAGTTCTAAGCATAGGAAAGATGATTTACAACCCTTGTTTTTTAATTAAGATCTTACTTGCTTACCAAACTGACATGCTGAACAAATTTTATCTTTTGAAAAATCTATTTTGGGCAAACCAGTTACAAGATCATGGTTACTCAGATAGACAATAGATTTAAAGTTTAGGTGGTCCAATCTCTTATGTCACAACCAGTTAGAAGATTTGGAAGCTTTAAGGCAAAATGGTGCATAAGGTTGTTCAGCCCAATTGACTTTATAGGTATTCCCACAACGATTGTCATTTAGGATGACCTCATCAGTTGAGTCTCTAACTGAACAAGTGTGTCTGTCAAACTGAACTGATAATTTATTGTCACTTAATTGACTGATGCTAATCAAGTCATACTTGAATTCTCAACTAGTAAAACATTTTTAATAGTAAGATTACCATGGATAAGCTTACCCTTACCCACATTTTTACCTTTGGAATTGTCTCCAAAACTGATGTTTGGGCCAATGTATTTGATCAATTGAGATAGCAAACTTGCATCCCCTGTCATATGATGCGAGCATCCAGTGTCCAGATATCAGGTTGATTCTTTGTTTGCACTTGTCACCTGCAATCACACACGATATAAAAACTTGGTATCCACAACTTATTTGGGTCCTAAAATGATTAGTCCTTTAGGAACCCAGACATGGAAAAGTCTAACTGACGTTCCAGTTCATGTGTTCCAGATAGTTTTTCTCTGCTTGTTTTTGCTTGATGTGTAGTGTGCGGATGAAGAACTATGAGTTTTAGCCTTCTTCAACTAGTTATTCTGTCGATATATTTTCCGAACTAGCTTGTTGTTATAGTAGTTGGAGTAGACATTTGAATATTTCAAGTATTTATTACTGAACCTTTTTTATGACTGACTTTGTGGATCAGCTGAAATTTTTGGGCTATAACCAATACTATACCTTCTAGCCTTGTCCTTATTTTCAATAGGCTGTATAACTGGTTTACTTGGCTCTGGTTGTTCTTGTACCATAACTGATTTTACAAAGTGAATGTATTTCTGTTGTTAGTCAAACTAGTGTATATCTTATTGTGTATTTTTTTTCCTATCAGTCTTTATCATTTATTAGAATATATTTTTAGTCATGTATCTTAGGCTGATTTGTTGGCCCCTATTTTTGGAATCTTGCTGTATCAATTCCTATTCTTTAGGAATTAGCTGTACACTAATGTGTATTTATGTACTGTGTTCCTCTATCGTGAATAATACGATTAGAATTATTCTCTCTCAAAACTTCATGGTATCAGAGCCATGGGTGATGTTTGGACCAATGTATTTGATCAATTGAGATAGCAAACTTGCATCTCTTGTCATATGATGCGAGCATCCACTGTCCAGATATCAGGTTGATTCTTTGTTTGCACTTGTCACCTGCAATCACACACGATATAAAAACTTGGTATCCACAACTTATTTGGGTCCTAAAATGATTAGTCCTTTAGGAACCCAGACATGGACAAGTCTAACTGACGTTCCAGTTTCTGTGTTCCAGATAGTTTTTCTCGGCTTGTTTGTGCTTCATGTGTAGTGTGCGGATGAAGAACTATGAGTTTTAGCCTTCTTCAACTGGTTATTCTGTCGATATATTTTCCGAACTAGCTTGTTGTTATAGTAGTTGGAGTAGACATTTGAATATTTCAAGTATTTATTATTGAACCTTTTTTATGACTGACTTTGTGGGTCAGCTGAAATTTTTGGGCTATAACCAATACTATACCTTCTAGCCTTGTCCTTATTTTCAATAGGCTGTATAACTGGTTTACTTGGCTCTGGTTGTTCTTGTACAATAACTGATTTTACAAAGTGAATGTATTTCTGTTGTTAGTCAAACTAGTGTATATCTTATTGTGTATTTTTTTTCCTATCAGTCTTTATCATTTATTAGAATATATTTTTAGTCATGTATCTTAGGCTGATTTGTTGGCCCCTATTTTTGGAATCTTGCTTTATCAATTCCTATTCTTTAGGAATTAGCTGTACACTAATGTGTATTTATCTACTGTGTTCCTCTATCGTGAATAATACGATTAGAATTATTCTCTCTCAAAACTTCATGGTATCAGAGCCATGGGTGATGAATCTGAGAAAACTCCAAAGGGATCTGTTCCGTTTCCCTCTTCTTCTTATAATCCTTCTGAAAACAGTCTTATAACTAGTTTTATCACTAGTCATAAATTGATTGATAAAAACTATCTCCAATGGTCCCAATCCATGATGATGTTCATCAGTGGACGAGGACGAGATGATTACCTCACTGGTGTTGCTGTTCAGCCTAGTCAAAGTGACCCGACTTTCAAAGCTTGGCGTACTGAAAACAATCTTGTCATGTCTTGGTTAATCAACTCGATGACCATAGACATTGACGAGAACTTCCTGTTGTACACTACAGCGAAGGAAATTTGGGATGCGGCCCGTGATACTTTCTCCAGCAGCGAAAACACTATTGAACTTTTTCACATTGTAAGCACACTGCAAAATCTACGTCAAGGTGAGCAATCTGTCACATTGTAATTCACCACCCTTACCCGATATTGGCAACAACTAGATCTCTTCCAGTCATATAAGTGGAAGTGTGCTGACGACAATGTCTTCTTCCGCCAAATTATCGAGACCAAGCGCATATTCAAATTCCTTATGGGTCTAAACAAGACTCTTGATGATGTGCGAGGCCGTATCCTCGGAACTAAACCTCTACCAGCACTTCGTGAAGTATTCTCTGAAGTCCGTCGAGAAGAGAGCCGTAAACGTGTCATACTCGGCCAATCAGACAGTCAACTAACCATCGAAGCCTCTGCCCTGGTCTCCACTAGTGACACGCTCACTGACCTCACTGCCCTTGCCTCCCGCAACAACAGCAACAATCATCCGAAAGGTCGACCTTGGTGTGATCATTGCAAGAGACCAGGCCATACAAAAGAAACGTGTTGGAAAATTCATGGCAAGCCTCTTGATTGAAAGACAAATCGGAACCAAGAACGAGAGGCACATGCAAACACAGTCACACAGCCTTTCCATCATGCACCCACTCCCTTCTCCAAAGATCAAATGGATGCCCTACAGAAGATGTTCATTCAGGTGGGAATTCAATCGACTGTTTCAACCAACAGCCCTGGTGTTGGCCTTCATGTGTCTCAGTCATCCTCTACTCCATGGATTGTCGACTCCGGAGCTTCGGATCACATGACAGGTGACAGATCCTTATTTTCCACTTATTCTCCATGCACCAACTACCAAACAGTGCGTATAGCAGATGGCACACGCACCCGAGTAATTGGAGAAGGCCAAATTCGTATATCTGAATCTATTGTCCTTCAATCTGTGTTGTTTGTTCCTATTATTGACTGTAATCTTATCTCAGTGAGCAAACTCAATTGTGACCTTAAATGTGTGACCACTTTCCATTCGAATTGTTGTATGTTTCAGGATATGAGCTCGGGGAAGACGATTGACAGTGCTAGAATTTGTTCCGGCATCGATCTCCTACAAATCAAACCTAAACCGAGAAGCTGTGACAGTCCTCAGTGTTGGTCAATCAATAAATTAGAAAGTCAATTAGGGATTCAATCCAATAAAGATAGTGCAATAATATTGTGGCACTATCGTATTGGCCATCCCAATTTTTCATAGCTAAAAAAATTGCATCATTCATTGTTCATCAATAAAAATCCGAATTATTTCACTGTGATATTTGTCAATTTTCCAAATACACTCGTGGCATATATTCACCGGTGCCATACAAACCAAGCACACCCTTCTCTCTCATTCACGGTGACATTTGGGGTCCAAATCGGATTCCAAATATCACCGGTGCTAGATGGTTTCTCTTGCTTGTTGATGACCATACTCGTTTAAGTTGGACCTTACTCATGAAAGATAAATCTGAAACAATAGCGATCTTTAAAAATTTTATGACATGGTCCAAACACAATTTCAAACAAATATTCAAGTGGTAAAAACCGATAATGCTATGGAATTTTTTAATACAACTCTCAGCCCTTTCTTTCAATCTCGTGGTATCGTGCAACAAAGTTCATGTGTGGATACTCCACAACAGAACGGTGTCGCGGAAATAAAGAATCGCCACATCCTCGACATGTCTCGTTCTCTCCTCTTTCAATCTAATGTACCTAAAAAATTTTGGGGTGAAGCAATTTTTACAGCCACATATTTAATCAATCGCGTTCCCTCTCGTGTTCTTAAGCTCAAGAGTCCATTATATGTATTTCTGTCCCTATACCCTAGTAGCCACTTAATCACAAAGATACCTTTCAAACTTTTTGGTAGTACGGCCTTTGTTCATGTCCATTCTCAACATCGTGGTAAGCTTGATGCACGCTCGATTCGTTGCATTTTTCTAGGATATTCTCCATCCGAGAAAGGGTACAAGTGTTTCTGTCCAACTACGCAAAAATTCTTTCACTCGATGGATGTTACATTCTTTGAGGATAAGCCCTATTTTTCCAATTGTGTAATTCAGTGGGAGAACCACACTACTTATGAGCCACACAATTGGGAATCTCTTCTTGAAAACACTGATCACATACCCCTTCCAAACACATCTCCGATTTCTGTTCCAATTCCGATTGCCGCTGCCACTCCTGATCCTGATTCATCCACTTTATCTCCATGTGTTTATCCCAAACACCTTCTTTTTCCAGATGAATCGATCAAAATGTACACTCCTAGACAACGAATAAGCTTGCCTGAACAAAATCAGCACCACCAATCGTCTGCCACAAGCTCTTCTGAACATACTAGCACTTCACCTCCACTCGAACAAGTTACCGATCAGCAACCGAGTCCACCAGGAGATGATCATAGTCCAGAGCTTCCTATTGCTCTGAGAAAAGGTACTCGAACCTGCACCAATCACCCTATCCAGAGATTCGTGTCATACTCCAACCTGTCTACCAAATACAGAGCTTGTGTGACGGCATTAGATGAGATCTCCATTCCTATATCTATTCACGAGGCGATGAAGATTCCGGAGTGGAAATCAACTACTCTAACATAGTATCGGGCCCTGCAAAATAATGAAACATGGATCTTAACTCAAATTCCTCCAGGGAAGCGAACCGTAGGGTGCAGGTGGTTGTCTCGGTGAAACAAAAGGCAGATGGAAGCATTGATCGTTTCAAAGCTCGTCTTGTGGCACAAGGGTACACACAAACGTATGGTATTGATTACCAAGAGACTTTCGCACTGGTTGCTATACTCAACACTATCCGGGTCTTGCTCTCTGTTGCGGCGAATCAAGAATGGCCTTTGTTCCAACTTGACGTGAAGAATGCATTCTTGAATGGTAACTTAATTGAAGAAGTTTACATGGATGTTCCCCCGGGATTTGAATCTGAGCAAACAACGGGAAAAGTGTGTCGACTCAAGAAAGCCTTGTACGGACTCAATCAATCTCCTCGTGCATTGTTTGAGAGGTTCACCAAGGTGTTGAAACAGGACAACTATTCTCAGTCGCGGGCTACTCTTCTCTATAAGTACTTCGATGATGGGCGTATCACCATCGTTATTGTATATGTAGATGACATCATTCTCACCGGGAATAACAATGATGAGTCACGGTGGTTGAAAGGCCTTCTCGCAAGAGAATTTGAAATCAAAGATTTGGGGCACCTAAGGTATTTTCTCGGCTTAGAACTGGCCCGGTCTACAAAGGGAATTTCTATGTCTCAACGCAAATATGTGATTGATTTTCTCCATGAAACAGGATTGAGTGGATGTAGGCCGGTTGATACTCCAATGGGTCCAAACACACGCCTGATGCCTCGAACTGAAGAAGCCGCAGCGGATAAAGGTCAATATCAGCGCCTCGTAGGGAAGTTAATCTATCTCACTCACACGCGTCCTGACATTAGTTTCTCTGTTAGCCGAGTAAGTCAGTTCTTGAGTGATCCTTCAGATGTTCACATGGAAGCGGTATATCGTATCCTTAGATACCTCAAAGCTGATCCAGGGAAAGGCCTCATGTTTACAAGTCACCTAACAGATCTATAGAGGTATATACTGACGCTGATTGGGCCGGTTCACCAAGTGACCGAAAATCTACTTCAAGGATTTGTTCATTTGTTTGGGGCAACCTTGTTACTTGGCAAAGCAAGAAGCAACACGTGGTTGCTAGAAGTAGCGCGGAATCTGAATTCCGTGCTTTAGCTCAAGGGATATGTGAAGGAATGTGGTTGGATCGTCTCCTAAAGGAGCTGAAAATCTCAACATCAGGCCCTATTCATCTAATGTGCGATAACCAATCAGCCATTGCTATAGCCAAAAATCATGTTCATCACGACAGGACAAAGCATGTCGAGATTGACAGCACTTCATCAGTGAGAAGATCGAGAGTAATGTGATAAGATTGGTTTATGTTCCCTCACGACAGCAAGTTGCCGACATCCTTACAAAGGCTCTATTTCGTCCCAACTTTATCGAGCTAATGATAAAACTTGGTTTTACAAGCATTTATCGGCTAGTTTGAGTGGGAGTGTTGTTAGTCAAATTAGTGTATATCTTATTGTGTATTTTTTTTTTGTATCAGTCTTTATCATTTATTAGAATATATTTTTATGGAATCTTGTTGTATCAATTCCTATTCTTTAGGAATTAGCTGTACACTAATGTGTATTTATGTACTGTGTTCCTCTATCGTGAATAATACGATTAGAATTATTCTCTCTCAAAACTTCAATTTTCCTTTGTTCATGTCCAGTTTTTGCTGAGTGTCACTGGTGGAAGTTTCATCTTGGTTGCTGAACCCTAAACCAGTTTTATCAGTAACTAATTTTTGTTTATCTTTTATTTCAGCTAATGCAACAGATGATTTGTTACATGCTTTAGTAACTTAGTTTGCTTTGAATTTTCAAGCATCAACTGCTGAATAATTGATTGATTCTTGCTTCTTTTAGTATTGAGCTCAGCAATCTCTCTTTTAAGACTCAATAGATCAATGATTCATCAGTTTGAGTTTTATTGTCTTTGGAATCAGTTTGCTTAAATATGGCCTTCTCAAAAAATAGGGCAAGCTTGTGATACTCATTCACCATGTCGTGAAGTGTAGAAATGAGTTCATCTCGTGTGAAATCATTTGAGCTAAAGGAAAATACCTATTGATTAGTTGAATCCAGTTCTGTGTCATCAGCCATTAGACACTTAACTTCTTCATCATCATCACTGGAGCAGCTCAAGCTTTCAGATTCTGAATCATCACTGTCAGATTCTGCCCATTTTGACTTGCTTTCCTCAGCTAGAAGCACCTCATGCTTCTTTTTGTAAGATTTCTTATCATCTTTTGATCTTCTCTTGTACTCATAGGATTTCTTTCCTTTTTCAGTTGAGCCTCGACTGTCCTTCTTAGGCTTGGGACAGAAAGCAATGAAACGACCAGTTTTGTCGCACTTGTATTAAGCATTAGATTATTCTTTGGAGTGATTTTTCTAATATTTTATTTGAAAATTTCCTTGATTTCTTCTCATGAATCTTTCAAAAAATTTGACGCATAATGACATAGCGTCATTACTTAACTGATCAGCAGATTTGTCAACTAAACCAGTTGGTTCCGATTTGACAACAGTTAAGGCAGTTGTAGCAGCTGATGTGAAAGGTTCCTCTTCTCTGGTTTGCAACTCAAACTCGTAGGCTTTTAAGTTAGCAACTAAATCATGAAGTTCGACCTTGTTCAGATCCTTCGATTCTCGCATTGCCATGGTCTTAACGTCTCATTCCTTAGGAAGACCTCTGACAACTTTCAGTGTCACCTCTTTATTTGAATACAGTTTTCCGAGTGCATTCAGTTTGTTTACTATGCTGCTGATTCTCTCGTCATACTCATGCATGGATTCTCTACTCTTTATCTTGATATTGTTAAACTTTTGAACAACAACATATATCTTGTTCTCTTTGGCTTGCTCATTGCCTTCGCAGAGCTGAATCAGCTTCTCCCAAATTTCCTTGGCAGTTTTACACATTTTTATCTTTCTGAAAAGACTTTATCCAGCGTTTTGTATAAGATGTCTTTAGCCACGTTGTCCAAGTTGGCTTATCTCTTTTCTTCAGTTGTCCACTCATCTCGAGGTTGTTTAATACGATGTGGTACCCCGTCAGTTATGACAACAGTTGTGTTTGCTTTCATATCTTCATGGGTCCATATGTGATAACATACCACATGTCATCGTCTTGTGTAGCTAGATGAGCATGCATTCTAATTTTCCAAACATCAAAATCTTCTTTGGAGAACATTGGAATTTTGTTGAATGAAGACATATTGATCAGTTTATATATAGAAATATTCAGGAACAAGATTTAACTGCTCTGATACCACTTGATATGATCGGTTAAAGGTGGAAAAGTTTTTAAAAGGAGGGATTGAATAAACACTTACGATTTTCAAAACCTTTTCGACTGATGAGTCAGTTTAGTAATAAACTGATACTCCCGAATCTTGTAAG
Source organism: Primulina eburnea (assembly GCF_022965805.1). Classification (NCBI taxonomy): domain Eukaryota; kingdom Viridiplantae; phylum Streptophyta; class Magnoliopsida; order Lamiales; family Gesneriaceae; genus Primulina; species Primulina eburnea. The sequence goes on along the minus strand of NC_133112.1, from coordinate 14,586,383 downwards.
TCAATATCAATCCATTAACAAATAGTGTGCGGAAACAAACTGACTGATAGATAGAATATAAACTCAAATACGAGGACACAAGATTTTATGGATGTTCGGAGATTTCAGATACTCCTACGTCACCCATTCTATCTCAAGGATATGATATATACTAAAAGACTTTGATCGATACATTCAGTTGTACAGACCCACTTCACTTTTGGACTTAACAATGACAAACTGAAACTCTTAATAACAAACTGGTTTGTAGTACACCAAAGAACTGAAATAATCTAACACAATTGATCTCTTCAAGATCGAGTAATACAGTTTGTGTTTGAAAGCTCGAGGTATAGCCTGAAAGTTATGAATGTATACAATAAGCGTGAGTTTTGATGTTTGTAAGGATTTCAGCAGAGTAACCGAATCGTAAATCGATAGTTGTTCAAAAGTTCAAGAGTTTCAATAGTTTCTTCAGCTGCTCTTCTCTGATATTTATTGGCTTCCCTTCAACGGTAATATTAAATACAATTTGAACCTTTATATATGTTGCTTGCCACGTCAACATGCTTCTGACAGTCGTACACTGCAGCTTTTCTTAGCTTCTCCGATCCCACTACTTGTTGCAGTTAGCTTTTGTCGGTTGAATGTCTTAACTGGTGACGTGTACAGCTGAGGGAACGGCTGATTGATTGTAGTCGATAAACTCACAACTGTTTGTAGTAACTGATCAGTTCCAACTGATCAGTCAGCTATCTGCATAATTCAATTTAGTTGCTGGTTCAGTTGCCTTCCGATAGTTGCATATATTAGATCCGTTTCTATCATTCTTTTAAATCAGTTAGATGCTCAGTTTGTCAAACATCCGAAATTCAGTTGATCTACTAGCTCAACTGGTACCAGGATTACTGCCAAGATCTATATAAGTCCAGGAGGTCTTGGATTCTAATCCTGGGGAAGGCAAAAGCTCCGGTGCCTGGGCTGGAGAAGTTCTATGAGTAATGGGTAATGGGATAACTGTGAGGGGACTTAAGCCCAATCGGGAACAGCCCATGTGAATTACAATTTCTCAGCTGTCTGCACAACCAAATCTGAAGTTCAAAAATTGTAAAGATAATACCAGATTTTAGACTCCTAATTATAATGTTTGACTTGTGAAAATTATCTTGAGAGAGATTTTGTTATTTTTTATTCGAGAAATAGATATAGCATAGAGTTTTATTCCATAAAAACTCTATAATACTTTTTTGTAGTTTGAACACTAGGTTTTCTTTAATTGGTGGGCTTCTTTCCTTGACCTAACAAGCATACACATGTGAAGAAGTAGGGAGGCGCACAAACCAAGAAAAATAGATATCTCTCATCTCTCTCTACCCCTTCAACGTGAAACACAAGGAGACGTATGAATTTTTCATCTTTTCTCAAGAATTATAGGCTAAGTTTTTATTTTTCATTTAAGGAATATTTCTATTATTTCAATTTATCATTGTGAGAATTTTTGCACTTCAATTTAATATTCTTGTTTGTTCAAGTATTTGTTAGTTTATTATATATTTATATGAAATTTGTAAGTTGATTAATCCGAAAATTTAATTCGATATATAATTTTTTATTGTTATCCATGAATTCAGTAATCCGTAATTCTCATGAACGATTGGTACATGAATAGTGATATATTAGGTTTGTTGTACTATCATAGCATATTTAATATAAATAAATCGACGAAACAAAATTTATCAATTGCAGCTATCTCGGTTATTAGATTTTAGGATTAATTGTTTTCACAAAACGAAAATGCGATCTTTAATTAATATGAAACGCTATCGTGTACAGTTAGTTTTAACTAGATGTTGGTCAATTAAATTAAAAAAAACATAATGATTTTAGCGATTATCCCTATAATTCTAAATTTAATTAATTGTAACTGCATGAATAAATAATATGTTAGCCGATGAACAACGATACAATTGAATAGTGGAAACCTCTTGAATCACAACTCAGTAAGATTGAATTTTCTCATTCATCAATAATTTATTGCTGTTATTTAATTCTCGTTTAGATTTATTATTTTTATTGTTTTTTAATTTTAGTTTTACATTTTTATTTTGTTCTTATCAAACAAAATCCCCTTTTAATTGTCTTTTCTCGAAATACTAAATCTTCCATTCCATGTGGATTCGACCTTATTCCCTACTACACTAATTTAATTTAGATAGTCGAAATTCAAGTTTGGTGGCTCAACAACAGCACAATACTGTGTAAAAAAAAATGGTCCAACCCATGTGGGGTGCCAGACGCTATCATTACTCTTTTCATTTTTTATATTCGGACAATAATATTATCAATCAAATTTTAAAGTTATTATTATTTCAAATTTTAGATTAAATCTTTCGGTATTTGTTTTAGAAATAATGTCACTTTCAATAATAATGGTTCGAGGTAGTTTTTGTTAGAGCAGATGCCCTGTAAGCCAACGGTTGGCTAGAGAATTTATTGACTCAAGTGTAATAGACAATCTTTATTTTAATAAAATTAACTTTTTATGGTTTCATTTTACTTTATCTGTATACCCATGCAATCAACATAAATAAAGTCCTTGATTATACTTTAATACAAATGAATCGTAATTCGGTCTTGAAACTCATTTGTAAACACTGTATGTTCTAAATCTGTTCCTAGTCGATTCAGCCGCCTGAAAATAAGGATAAAGGCCACTTGAGCTTGAGACTAGCATATGTGACGTTGTGTACCATGTTTCATGGTAAGGACATAGAGATGTCCAAAAATACAGATGAGTAATCATACAATGCCAGTACCAGGATTGCTGCCAAGATCTATATAAGTCCAGGAGGTCTTGGGTTCTAATCCTGGGGAAGGCAAAAGCTCCAGTTCCTGGGCTGGAGAAGTTCTATGAGTAATGGGTAATGGGACAACCGAGAGGGATACAGCCCAATCGGGAACAGCCCATGTGCATTAACACACACACAATAACACACACCACACCCATAAGTCACACATACTTCATTTGCACATACACATTCTTCATTTTCATCTTTTCAAGAAAGGGGTAGGGTTCTTGGAGAGTAGCAGCCACCACCCTTTCTCCTTCATCATTTCAGCAATTCTCGATCATTTTTGTTGAAAGAAAAGCGCCGCAAGTCGTTCCGGATCGGCCTCGCATCCTCGCCGCGTTGATATCGTCGTTTCAGTATTTTTAAAGATCAAGGCACGTATATTCTGTTCTTTCTGCATCGATCTTGTCATATTATGTGTTGTGTTATTTTTATGCGTAAAAATTCATGTGTGACATTCGTCGTTTGAGCGGAAAATGGTTTGAATGCGTTTTGAAATACTTTTTAGATCTGAAATCTCGTAACTTACTGTTCTGTTGAAAACTGAGATTTTTCTGTCGGGATTTTGAGAAAACTTTCAATTAGAAAATTGTATAACTTTTCGATGCCTTCGATTTGATATAAAATTCGAGATTTTTGGACGAAAATTGAGTGAGTTATGATGATTTTCGTGGAACTTCTCAAACTGCGACTTTTACGAAAATTGTGTTCTTGAAGTTTTTGTGTTGCAGGATTCGTTTGAAATCGATGGGTGATCGCTGCTGCGTATAGGTACTTTGTTTATGATGTTGGGATGGTTATTAACGTGTGGGTTTGCGTCGTTAGGCACCAAGTTGAATTAAGCGTCGTAGGAAGAAAGTTGGTGTCGAAATCCGAATCATGTTGTTGGTTGTGGATTGTTACTCTTGGGGTTATTTTTAATGTTCACTTGGGTTTGACATAATGCCTTAGTGTTCTAAGAAGTGTCTCGTGGTGTCTATTCGTAGTCCGTACGATTGAGTTAGGTGTTAAGCATATCAGGTTCAGAATTTTCACATGTTGGCACGTCCCGTAGGTACACGGACCCGGGGACGGACCCTGACACGGGGTCCGTGCCTTTGTTCTTCCGAAGTGTCTTTTTACAGAGTCTAGACGGACCCTCAGACGGACCCTGACACGGGGTCTGTGTCCACCCTTTCTTTCGAGCCTTCTCACCTGAGTCTACACGGACCCCTACACGGAGGTAGGCACGGGGTCCGTGTCCTTCATATTTGGGAAAAATATTATAATATGTTTGAGGTTTGATGTCATGGTTTAGTGCAAGGATTATCAAGGTCGTGCCATGGGAAATTTTAGAATGTCCTAAGTAGTGACCGAACTCGAGAGTAAGTATGATTTCTACGTTAAGTTATGCAAGTTACGTATGCAAATTCATGTTAGTATGTGCAGCAACGCCCCAGTTGAAGTCCAACGAATCTCTCAACGCCAAGTAAGTATGTGGACGTGCAAAAGAAAATATTCTAAGTTTTTGAGGTATGCTAATTGTCTCGTGACCAAATTATGAATGGGTTTGGAAGTTGGTGAACGTGGCCGAGGACCTCTCCACCCCGTTAAATTATGAACGGGTTAGATCGTGGTTGGAAAGCGTTAAATTATGAACGGGGACCAACCAGCCCGTTAAATTATGAACGGGGATCTCATGAATGTGGCAGTGGATACGTCCCTGTCAGCCCAGTACTGTGGTTTGTCTGATCAGGCGTTTATTATGTATGGGTCACTTGCTTTGAAACATCCTCTGCGCAAAATGATGAAGTTATGTATGTTCAAGTATGCAGCATGCTTAAGAAAAATTTATGTTGATGGCACGTCTAAGTATGTATGTACGTATGTTCAAGTTTTAATACGCAAGTCAAGTTTTAAGTATGTATGTCCTATTTTAAAGTTGCATGTGATTTTATTATGTACTACTCGTTACTACCAGTTTATACGTGTTGAGTCTTTAGACTCACTAGACTTGATAGATGCAGGTGAGTATGTTGATGAGGAGACAGGAGGTGGTGACCAAGGGGCAGGCTTGGACTGAGCGAGAGGCTAACCCGAGGACCACAATGTTTATGTTTTTATGCAAATGTTAATCTACTCTGACTTTATGTTTTGAGGGAAACACTTTGAGAAAAACTTTTGTGAGCAAATTTTATTGTAGTAATTTGAACCGCCATGTCTTATGGGGGACTTGGTTGGGATATTTTTATGGCAAACTTTGAATGTTATTTTATGTTTAAGAAAATTTTTAATTTTTCCGCAAATTTTGAGTATGAAAAGTACGGTACGTTACACTTTCCAAGTGGTTATCATTCATCGAGAGGAAAAGTCTGTGGTTGTGATTGTACATGATAAGTCCTTACGACCCGAGACAACACTGAGGCTCTACATACTAGGATTGTGCTTTGACTCGTTTACCGACTCCGCGAGGGTCGCAAGGTGGCGAGGTTGGGTGCAATAGCAAAATGTGTAGGAGCCAGTACATTGTAGTCGGGGATTCACCGCTCACCTACGAGTGTGGATATCCTATGTGATCTAATGAAATAATAGTGCACGAAATCTCTGGCCAGAGTGTGAGATGTACATTAGGAAAAGAGTTCCCTAGATGTGTATGCGATGACACTATGAATATTTCATGATTGTATTTGTAACGTCCGAAAAACCAACCTACGTAAACCACATGCATGCAAAATTATTTTAATTGCTTAATTGTTTTATGTAATTGTTTCTAAATGTTTGCATGATATTTATAATATGATTAAAAGTATGATTGTATGATTAAATTGTAATACGACACAATTTCATGAAATTAAGGATTTTACTCGAATATTCGATAATAGGCAGGGAAAAAGAGACCGGGGACGACCAAGACAAGAACATTTATTTTTCTTTAGGCAAGGCTTCCTAATATGATTTAATTTTCCTAAAAATGTTGGAGTTCGAATTATTTTACGAGTCGAGCTCGATTTTTCTCGAGAAGCCGATTTTGGGCAAACAAGGAGTTTTAAAATATCAAAAAATATTATTTTATGGAAAGTTATTTTATAAACTTTTATCATTTAATTAATTAAGTGTTATTGGGCCCAATTTAATTAATTTAAGTAGGCTCAATTACCCTTAATCATGCAAGCCTAAAACCAAAGCCTATTTAACTTGCAAATTAAATTATAAATAAGACTCTAGGTCTTTTATCACCACAATTCCTTCATCAATCAGCCGCGCAACACCTCACACACACACATACAATTTTTGAATTTAAGGGAAGGAGAAAAGGATAGGAGTTTTCGTCGGTCATCCAACGTCGCTAGGGGCTGGTTTGAGCGAGCTAGGGGATGGTTCTTTGGGCTGGGCTTGGTCAGTAGGGTCCCTAGGTGGGTTTTCTAGGGATTGGCTTGACGTGGCTCGAGCGTGGCTCGAGTATTTTGGGAGATGGCTCGGTGTGTTCGATTATGTGTCAATTTCGAAAATTAAAGAACTAAAATTGAATCCATGGGTCCACGAGTGTGGCTCATGACTTGGAAGGGTAGAATAAATACTAAAAATTTTATATTTAAAATTTGGGATCAAAATAACGAGTTTTGGAATTATCCGGGATTTAATCGTCTCACGAAACGCTAATTAAAGAATAAATTGAAAAGTATAGTTTTATGCTTCATAAAATAAGGGAAAAAAAGGTTTAAGCTTAAATAATTATTAAAAGTCTAAGTTTTAAATTTGGGAATTTTATATTAAGGTTTGGTTTAATTCGGGATTAAAACGCGTTAATATGTCTTATTTAAAGATTTATTTAAAAGCCATCGATTTATGCCAAATAAAAATATGAGAAACTTCATGTAAGCTTAAATAATTATTTATAATAATTCCATGTCATTAAAAGTGAGAACAAGATAAATTCGAGAATTTTTACGTCCAGGGGCAAAATGGTAATTTTACACTTAAGAAAATACGAAAACGCTTGGCAGCATCCCGAAGGATCATAACACATGTTAAATGATATTATATGATTTAAATTGATGATTTTTATGACAATATGTATTTTTATGATTTATGTTAAAGATGTGTAATTTATACTGTCTAAAATGTTTTTTGGAAAGTTATGCTATTTTATGACTTTAAAAGAAAACAAAAAATATTTTGAGGGATGTGAATTGACTGTGACAAAAGATATAATTTATGATATATGATTTTATGAGATGTTGTGAGGGGAAAAGGCCCAGAGGGAACCCATTTGTGGGAAAAGGCCCCCAAGGGAACCCGTCTATGGGAAAAGGCCCCCGAGGGAACCCGACGATCGTATTTCCTTGATGGAGCCTAGTGCACACTCCCATGGATCATGTGGAGCTAAGACTGCAGTCGACCAAAGGATAAACGCTAGTCACTTTCAAGTATCAAACTTCACCCAAAATGATATATGATTGAAAGTTTATGATTAAAATGATTTTATGATATATGATTTATGATGATGAATAAAGCTATTTTTAAAAGATTTATGCTTAAAGTTATTTTAAAATGATTTTACGATTTATGGTTTAATTATGCTAAAATGATTTTTAATGGTTTATTTATGTTCAAAAGATTATTTTAAATAAAAATATGATTTTTAAATGCATGTGATTGTATATGTATTATTTGCTATCCATGTTGAGAACGTGCTGAGTCTTTCGACTCACTAGGTTTGTATGATGCGGGATTTGATGTTTTATGGGAGGTGCTGACGATTGAGTGGATCGAGTGTAGCAGTACACACCCGAGGGCCTTTATGTTTCCGCACTAGCTAGATAGATTAAAATTTAAAGATTAATTTAATGATTTTTATTAGAGATATTTTTATGCTTAATTTTATTGTTAGCTGATCTTTTAAAGTTCGATTTATGAATTTTGGTTAGTGGATGATTTAGGATTTTATTTTATGCACTTGAGATTTAAATTGCTAAATTATTATGATTCATGATTATGTTAAATTATTTTATTTAGTAATTTAGAATTTATGATTAAAGATTAGAAAAAAAATCGAGGTCGTTTCAGTATTACATAGCTATCGAATATAATAGGCAACCCTCGATAAACCAATGGTTGCAGATTCGATTGAGATATATGAGATGAAGGGACCGTACTGTACGTTAATCATAACCGACCGGTTCTTGCAGGCACTATCAGTGATACCTAGGGAATCATGGGGCGATGCTACTAGACGCTCTTACCATGATTAGATGGGTTTAATCAGAAAATGTTTCTGACATTCTCCTGATCAAATGTTGGTGCATGGAATGTTGGCAAATTAGGGTAAGCCCGAATAAAGAAAATTGTCCTGAATCACAAAAAGTTGTGAACTCATGGCTAGCTGTATCTCTGAACCATTGAGGGTCACACAAACACTGATTTACTTGTTCACGTTGAGATAATAAATTCAATGAGTTGAATTTATAAAAAAAAAAAAAATAAGTTTGATATGATCAATTCATTAGCTTATAAATAAAGTTTATTAAAGCTTATAGAAATTTTGAGAGCATGACTGCTAAAACAGTCATAGAGGGTGCACCTGCCTTATTTAGACATTGACGATCTCGAAATTAAAATGTGCATCATAATAACAAACAAGTTGAAATTTTCATATCGATGATATTTGATCTGCGTCGGGATTATGATGAGATTAATGCAATGAGAGCATGGATCATAGACTTGTAAGATTATGAGCCCATCATGCTAATTTATTTAAAGTTCAAATGAGCTTTAATAATCAAATTATATTTTAATTGAGTTAAAATATAGCTCATTAAGTTTTTTTAATATAAAATATGATATTGATTTATGTAATATGAAAATATTCATGATATCATAATTTTATAAAACTTGCACACAAAGCAAAATAATATTAATTCATGATATTCTCATAAATATATGTATTAAAAGAAAATCGAGATTGGCAAAAAAAGTTGGCATGATTTTAGAATCTCTAATTAATTTAATTAATTAGATTAATTAAGTAAATGAAGGATTATAAATAATAATAAGATTTTTTCTTCTTATTGACAAAACAGCATCCGAAAGCTTTTGAAAAGAAAAAGATTTTTCGGCTCTTTTTCGGCTCTTCCCAAAAAAATTTCGTGGGTTGCTCTCGAAATCCCAATTTCTGCAAGAAAAATTAGATTTATAGTATTGAGTCGATTTCTTTTTTATGTTTCATCTCTATACAAAATATTTTCTAATTCTCTAGTGCAAGTTAGAAGAGCAACAAGTAATCCGGTCGTGGACCTTATTCGGAGATCGAAGAAAGAGATTCGAAAAAAGTTCGTACTGATTTACAACAAGAGTTACTCCGCTAACACAGAAGTAGTTGGTGCTGAATGGATTATTCACTAAGATATATTTACCAATTCCCTATGAATGTTTATTGCATTTAAATCATTCGAGTGTCCAAAGAAAATTTTGAATGTCAAAATAAAATTTAAAACTTCCGCTGCTTTTTAGACACGAGAAAAACGGTACCCAACAGTTTTAGCTATTAATGAATTATAGGTTTCTTGTAAAATTGTTTCACATATTTATATTTAGGAGACGAGTCAACTCAATTTTTATCTACAACGAGAAACATAATTTTGGCATAAAATATAATTTTTTAAACTTCCACCAACTTCAACATTCTAGCCATTACTACATTGTCACAATCAATTTAAACAAAAGAGGTACTAAAGTTTTACTGAAAAGACTGCAATCGCTTGTTCGTTGTTGGGCAATAAAAGAAAAGGCTTTTTCAATGTGCCCGAAGGAAGTTCCGATGATATTTTGGAAAAAAAAAATCATGATTATCTATGTAAGACATAAAATTTGATCTTAATTTAGGAAAATTCCACACGTAAATTTTGGTTCACATTGGAATTGAAATTACAAAATTATTCATGTTTTTTATTTGCATTTTTTTTAGAAAAATCATTTATGATAATTGTTTGTAATTTCAAATATAATGTGCAACTAATGTATGTTTTTGTCTTGATTATTATTTAAGAAAAGAACAAACGAATGGTACTGTTGTACTTAAAAGAGAAATGTTTCTATTTCAGTACAAGTTTGTTGTGTTGTGTAACAAAAAAGTGGTCCAACCCATTTGAGAGGCCGGAACCTATCATTACTGATCTTTTCATTTTTATATTCGGCCAATTTCATTATCCATCACACACATTTTATAGTTATTATTATTTCGAATTTTGGATTAAATGGAAAAAATATTAAACTTAATTTTTGATGTAGAAATAATGGAATTTTCAATAGTAATAAATGATAGTTTTCTTGTAAGATTGTTTCACACTTTTATATTTGTGAGATGAGTCAACTCGATTTTTATCCACAACAAAAAATAATAATTTTGACATAAAACATAATTTTTTAAACTTCCACTTACTTTAATGTTCTAGCCATTACTCCATTGTCACAATCAAGTTCCACAAAATAGGTACTAAATTTGTACTGAAAAGCTGTTTTCATTTTTTATATTCGGACACTACCTTTATTTATCACATTTGAAAATTATTATTATTTCAAATTTTGGATTAAATGGAAAAATAAGAAATTGAATTTTTCATTTAGAAATAATGGAATTTTCAATAATAATGGCATCCGATGGTTGTAGCTATTAATGAAGGATATGTTTCTAATGAGATACATTTATATTTGTGAAACAGGTCAATTCGATTTTTATCTAAAATGAAAGTAATAAATTTAGCATAAAAAATAATATTTTTCAACGTATTAATTGAATAATATTTAATAACAGATCAAATATATTTATCACAAAATTGATTCGTAAAACTATTTCATACGAGTTTAAATGTATTAATTGAAGTTTTTATAGATACATACAACCTCCACCAATGTAAGAAATTTTTTTTATTGGATTATAAATCTGTTATTTAAAAAATATTCATGAAAGTTTCATATATGTGATCGAATATATATGCTTGAATTTAACATGTTCTCCATCTCAATCCTATTAAGACATTTAAAGCATTATGCATATTTTAGTTAATCGGAAACTGCAGATAACCATTTATGTTGTTATCTTCTCAGTTAATGCAAGCAGACATTTTCAGAGGAAAAAAAGTAATTCTTTTCACTATCATTTCTTATTTTTCCGTCCTGTAAATTGTCATTGTTTATATATATTGAAGGGAGGGCCTGGCCTATTTTTGGGATCTCTGAAAGAAACAGCAAGAAAGGCAGAGAAAAGATGCATACTTCTGTGATTAAGGAAAATGGAAACAAATTTAATTTCTAAATTGCTTTTATAGTATTTTGGAAGATGAAAAAATCTCATTGAATTATAATGTCTTTTATTATTTTCCAATCTGGTAACTGATAATAGCTCAAAATCAAACTTATTTAAGAGTGGATCTGGAAATAAATTTGTCCACAGATTGCTGCAAACTGTGGACCGCCCACCAGGAATAAAAACTCGGAGCCCCAAAAGTTTATTTTTCTTCATATATATATATATATATATATATATATATATATATATATATATATATATATATATATATAAAAGTGATTTTTGATATGATAAATAATTTTCTTGCTATTTAAACTTTAAATATGTTTATATTTAAATATAACGAATTTGTAAAACCATTCGCAATAAATTAAAATTCTCAAATATAAATCGGAAGCAATGCGTTGCTTTCAAGTCCTCCCATGAGGTAAATTTATGTTAACCGACGTATTGATGTCAATATATACTATTCTTAGTCTTTTTCTATATATAATAATTATATTCCATGTTCAAATTATCTTACATGTTATATGAACAAAATTAATATGATATCGTTGATGTAACGTCCAAAATATACAAAGAGGGACGGGGCTAGGGGAAGTGGTTTGCGCGTGCGGGTTTTCGTCTATGACAAATATGAGAAATTAATTTTAAGCTTATACAATGGTTTGGGATAGGCTTGAGTCGATAAAAGTACAAGAACGTCAAAATCGGTAATTTTTTATCCCAAGGACAAAATGATCATTTTACGTCTCGGGTAGTACGAAAAATTTGGCAATGTCCCGAAGAATCATAATACATGCTAAATGATATTTTAAAACGTTTATGATGAAAATATGAGATTATGATTTAGGATAAAGCTGTGCAATTTTTATTGTTTAAATACTATTTTACGAATTTGGAAAGGACACGATATTTTATGAAAATAAAGGAAAAAATATTTTGAAGGATGTGAATTGACTGTGACAAATATGATATGATATATGATGATCGGTAATATCGTGAGAGGGAAGGCCCCAGAGGGAGCCCGTTTACTGGAGAAGACCCCAGAGAGAGCCTGACGATCATATTTCCATTTACGGTATTGCCTAGTGCCCGTCCCCATGCGCAATGGTGAGCTAAGACTGATCAGCCGACCACATGATACAGCTAGTCACTTTCAAGGATCAAATTTCACCTAAAATGATATATTATGAAGGAAAGTTTTACGATTAAATGATTTATGATTTATTTATGATTACAAGCTTATTTTAAATAAAAGTATGATTTTAATGCTTGTGCCTGTATGTGTATTATTTGTTACATATGGTTAGAACGTGCTGAGTCATTAGACTCACTAGGTTTGGATGGCTGCAGGTGAGGTTGATATTGAAGGAAGCGCTGACGCTTGAGTGGATCCGAGTCCGACAGTACACTCCCGAGGGACATTTATTTTCCGCATTAGCTTGCTAGTTGAAGTTTTGAAATAAAGATTTTGAGAATGATTTATTTAGATATTTTTATGCTTTATTTTGAAGTTAGTTTCGATAATGTTAAAGGTTGACGTATGATTTTTGTTAATTGACGGCTTAGGGATTTTTATGCACTTAAAAATTTTAAATTTAAATGTTAAATTAAATAAATTTTTGGATGTTGGAAATGTTGAGTTATTTAGTATGCAAGTTTCGAATTTTACAAAAAAATAAATAAATAAAATTAGTAGAATTTTTAAGTTAAAAAGTATTAGACGTTTCAGTTGATGAGTTGTAATTCATTTAATACTAATTTTTTTTAATTTAAGATGAAGTATTTAGTTTGGGTGTACAGTGCTCCTCAACTCAAAAATAAAAAATAAAAAAAATAGCAATTTTCCATAATAATTAAATGTTTAGAAAGGGTTTGGAACATGTTATTTTTTATTTTTGAAAATGTTTGGAACATATTATTAGAGGATAATACCCATTTTCGTCCTTATTGTTTACCGCTTTTCCCATTTCAGTCCCTCTTCATTTTTGACTGCTTAATTAATCCTTCAAGTTTTCAAAACCTTTCTGAGTTGATCCATGTCGTTATCTTGACGTTAATATTAACGTTGACCAGGTCATGTGCCTCTCTCATGATCATTTCTTTGTAAACAAGAATATAATGGATTTGCACCACATATGAAAGAAATTGCTTTTAAATGAACCGATACAGAATCAGCGTTCAATAATAATGGGATAGGTATGGAAACTACATCTCCAGGAACATATTCCCAGTTCCATCCAAGATAGAAACAGAATGACTTCAGGAAAGCAATTTCGTGCTCAACGCCAAATTCAGGCTGTGGCATTCACAAGTAAAGAAAGAACCAATGTAATGTTTAAAATTAGCTATGGTGAACTCTAACCGATGATATACAGGAAATGAAGATCAGAGGATAAAATTTCATAAAATAAACTCATTTGTCTTGGACCAGTGCTATGCAAGCGGTAGAAAAACTAGGAACAATTATACCTAATAAACAAGAAGGTTCTAATTCATAATGAGATGCCTTTTTTTTCTTCTCAAAACCACCAATGTTTCGGTCTATCACTGAATCAAAGAGTGTTCCATTTTCACCAGTGTTTCCTCGCATCTGGCAGCTATCAAAGCAGCTTCGTTGCAAACATTTGCAATATCTGCACCAGCAAATCCAGGAGTGAGGGCAGCTAATCTCTGAGAATAGTAAGGAGGTTCGTGATCTAGTTTAAGCTTCTTCAAGTAGATCTGAAATATTTGTTCACGGCCTTTGATATCCGGTTTATCTATGCTAATTTGACGATCAAATCGACCAGGCCTCAACAAGGCCTTGTCTAAAATATCAGGTCTGTTGGTGCCAGCAAGGGTGCTTTCACGCTCATCATTAGAACCAGCAGAACCCCCACGTCCTCTTGCTCTGCCAATTGAATCAATCTCAACAATACATATAATACTAGGTGCACATTGCCTTGCCTCTTGAAACAAGTTTCTAACTCTTGACGGCCCAACACCAACAAACATCCATGAAATCAGAACCAGATATGGACGAAAAAGACAGCAGATTCACCAGCAGTCGCTTTTGCTAGAACCGTTTTACCCATCCCTGGATGTCCAACCAGTAGAGCACCTTTAGGAATTTTGGCTCCCAGCTCCTCATACTTCTTAGGGTTCTTTAGGAAGTGAACAAACTCCATAATCTCCTGCTTTGCTTCATCACAGCCAGCAACATCTTTAAAATAAACCTGAAAAAAAAGGAAAAAAGAGAAGACTTTACCTTTGGTATTGAGATTCATTTCCGTGGAATGGAAAATGGCTCAAAAAAAATTTGGATCAAACTGGTAGGATTTGATGACAAACCTTATTTTTTGCATTTTTGTCCACCTTCGTGGTGCGCTTTTTCCGATGTCGAAAATCTTACGTCCGCCATTTCCGACAGTACCTCCAACGCCAATTCCCCCTTGCATTTTCCGACCCATGTAAAAGAGGAATCCCAATAACAAAATTGTAGGAGCAAATCTCATTAATTTCTTTGTGAAGGCAGTCGATTAACACGTCTTTATTGTGGGTTTCGATTAATCCACTGCCATCACAAAGAAATGATCATGTGAGAGGCACATGATGTGGTCAACGTCAATATTAACGTCAAGATAACGACAGGGATCAATTCGAGAAGGTTTTGAAAACTTGAAGGATTAATTAAGCAGTCAAAAATGAAGAGGGACTGAAATGGAAAAAGCGGTAAACAATAAGGACGAAAATGAGAATTATCCCTATTAGTAGATACGAGTACATTGTCAGATGATTAAGAAAAAAGATATCGTTGAGTAGACAAATATTTCATGAAATAATTGTTTAGCTGGATATCTTAGAGATATATCCAATATTAGACCGTATTGAACCTACATTATCAAAATAGAGTAGGTCTCTTGTGAGCCGGTCTCACGAATCTTTATCTGTTAGACGAGTCAATACTACCGATATTCACAATAAAAAGTAATACTCTTAGCATTAAAAGTAATACTTTTTCATTGATGACCAAAATAAGAGATCCGTCTCACAAAATACGAACCGTGAGACCGTCTCACACAAGTTTTTGCGATCAAAATATTTATTTTTTTTTATTTTAAAAAACTATTCAAATGATGATGGATGGCTTAACGAAGTAGTGTTTTATCAAATATTTTTTAGACATTATTAACATTGAGATGTGGCCGACCCGAGCATACAATAAGGCCTTTTGGATTTGTGTTTCTTCCCGATTTTGTGCTAGTTCAAGCTACAGCTGAACCATAGAAATGGACGGTCAAGATCCCAATGCGAGCACTTTGTAATTTTCTCAGGTCTGTGTTTGTTCAGATTGCATTCGAACCGTTGAAATGAATGATTATGATTTGATCTGTGTGTTTCTTTATAAAACGTTGAGAAACACATAATGCGTTATATACTTGAACAGTTTCACGAATTTTACATATTAATCAACACGCAATCACCACTTTTTCGTTCTCTAGAATTTGATAAATATGGTAATTGTGTAGCAATTTTCAAAGTTTAAGGACTAAAAGTGGTGCGTTGAAATATTTAGGGATAAAAAATATTTAAGTATGAGAATAAGATGACTAAAATATATTTTTCCCGGAGGTAAGAATGTGACATTTGTACTTATTACTGTTATTGGTAACCATGTTCAGCATTCAAAAAATTAGACAAGGAAAATTCAAGTTGAAAAGGACTAATATGTATTATTTAATTGAGATCCGAGTAAAATGAACACGAAGATTCAAGATTGATTTTGAAGTTTTGATGCAATGTTTGTTACTTAGCTTTCTGATGTTATTTTTAAAGCAATATTCCTCGATGTAATTAAAGAAATATATACATTTTAATATTATTTATAAATAAATAAAAAGGTTTTTTTAAAAAACGTGGTGGTTTCCTCTATATAAGGTGAGGCTAGCTTGACAGATTTCCATTCTACGATCGAGAAGCATGGTGATGGTATGTTCCTTTTTCTCTCAAATAATAAATAATTATGTATCTTTTAATAGTTGATATTTAATCGTTGTAGGAGAGAATCCACGTTGTTCCCCAAGGTCCTACTGCGGTCGATAAAGATCTCTTGGATGCTGCACTCGCTAAAGAAGAAGAGATAAGAAACCTGGAAGCTGAAATTAAAGGCAATCGAAGAGAGTTGGAAAACCATGCTGCAATTGCTGCGCAAGGGCACGATTTTGAAGTGAGGCAGAAGAAGGACCATGTCAATTGTGTGCGCATTTTACTTTGATATGCTGTTTGCAAATGAGCCTCGAAACTAAAAGCTTCTCACGCATGCATAATATTATCATTAAGTCATTTATTCAAAGTGCGGTCCAGAACTAATTTTTGTTGTGTGCCTAACTAATTCCAACAAACTTCAGACAATGGTAATATTTTCAGCCCTCACAGTGTCATCCAGACGTGACAGTTTCAGACAAAAACTTTACCAGATCGTTGATGAGGCTGTGAGGGCCGAAAATATTACCATTGTCTGAAGTTTGTTGGAATTAGTTAGGTACGCAACAAAAATTAGTTCTGGACCGCACTTTGAATAAATGACTTAATGATAATATTATGCATGCGTGAGAAGCTTTTATTTTCGAGGCTCATTTGCAAACAACATATCAAAGTAAAATGCGCACACAATTGACATGGTCCTTCTTCTGCCTCACTTCAAAATCGTGCCTTGCGCAGCAATTGCAGCATGGTTTTCCAACTCTCTTCGCTTGCCTACAATTTCAGCTTCAAGGTTTCTTATCTCTTCTTCTTTAGCGAGTGCAGCATCCAAAAGATCTTTATCGGCCGCAGTAGGACCTTGGGGAACAACGGGGATTCTCTCCTACAACGATTAAATATCAATTATTAAAAGATACATAATTATTCATTATTTGAGAGAAAAAGGAACATACATGATTCTCAATCGTGGAATGGAAATCCGCCAAGCTAGCCTCACCTTATATAGTGGAAACCATCACGTTTTTTTTTTAATTTATTCGATATATAAATAAAAATATTAAAATGCATAGTATTTCTTTAATTATATCGTGGAATATTGCTTTTAAAATAAGAAAATTTGCATCAAAACTTCAACATCTTGTCAAAATCAATCCTAAATCTCCGTGTTCATTTTATTCGGATCCTAATTAAATAATATATATTAGTCGGCTTTTCAACCTAAATTTTTCCTTGTCTAATTGTTTGAATGCTGAACATGTTTACCAATAACAATAATAAGCACAAATGGCACATTCTTGCCTCCGGGAAAAATACATTTTTAGTCGTCTTATTGTCATACTTAAATATTTTGTATCCTTAAATATTTCAACGCAACACTTTTAGTCTTTAAACTTTGAAAATTGCTACACAATTAACATATTTATCAAATTCTAGTGAACAAAAATGAATAAAAATTAATAACTAAAAATATTATGTCATGACAAGAAAAAACTTGGGGATTTTTAAATTAGTGGGAAATAATCATATTATAATGCTACATAAAATTCCACAAAATCTAACCGAAATTATAAAATATTCTATTAAAACAAGAGAAAACTCACGACAAACACAAAAAAATAAGAGAAAATCTATAGCTTTGTTGTCAAATGATCGGATTTTATATCCCCTTGAAATTGGACACTTGGGTTAAAATCGGACAAAAACTTACAAGTTAAAGTATCAATATCTAAGTTTGACTAATTATAAAACTAATACAAAGAACAGTTAAAGTCACCGGATTTAAATGACTTTTTTTCTAGCAAGAATATACGAATGTAAAAGTTTGTTGGATAAATTTTTTCCACGTGAATTTCTCTTTTCACGTGACTTGCTAGTGTTTCGGATTGAATTAAATATTCCCCATTACAGTTTTTTTTTTTTTCTTTTTTTATGGTTAGGAGATTGCGTTTTCACTATAAAAAAAGGGGCTAGCGACGATTTGAACCGTCGCTAAAACGGTGAAGCGATGGTTGTAGCGACGGTTTGGTGGTCCGTAACCGGAGGTCGCGTCGCTTTCATATAGCGACGGTTTCTCAATAACCGTTACAAATAACGACGATTTTGTTGAACAACACCGTCGCTATTTAGCGACGATTTAGATAAAAAGACCGTTGCTAATTTAAACGACGGTTATATACAAACCCTCACTAATCTAAGCACTGTTTAACTTAATCGTCGCTATATTTAGCGACGGTTATTTACAAAACCATCGGTTAATAGACGGTCTATCAAAAAACCGTAGCTTAATGTAGAGACGATTTTTACTCTACCTAGTAAAAAACAACCGATGCATGATTTACAAAATTCATAATCTACTATGCTAAAATTCATAAATAAACTACTATGCAATAATTAAATATTAAAGTTTCTGTAAAGAAAACGCTTTAAAAACTTTACGTGGGCGAAGATATGCAGATCAACGAACACTTGAAGATCACACCGACGAGCACATCTACGAAATAAATACGAAAAAATGTGGGTACAATAAAAAAAACCGAAATTATGAAAAAAATTGATAGAATTTCACTATTACCAGAGAAGAAAGGCGAAAATCGCGTAAAGAAAATGCTCGTGAACCACGGTTTATATAGAAATGTAGCGACAGTTTTTTCCTAAACCGTCGCCATTAGCGACGGTTATCAGCTACACCGTCGTAAATAGCGTCTGTTTTTCAAAAACAGTCGCCGATTTATATTGGCAACGGTCTATTCTTACCCCTCGCTATTAGCGACGGTTAATGTACAGCCGTCGCGGTTCGCGACGGTAAAATAAACCTGCGCTATCCGCGACGGTTTTAGATAAACCGTCGCGATCTTACTTTAGTACGTATATCTCTACTATTCTCTACTATTTCATTAAAAATCTAAAACTGCTTTGCAGACACCAAATTTTTATTAACACTTTTGCCCTTTTGCTTCACCCAAAAAATCTTTCTTTCAAAATCACTCCCTATCTCCAACAAAATGTTCCACAAACCTGAAAATCTTCTCTTTCGAAAATCAATTCCCTGAAAAATCCACAATCGATTTGTTGGTTCCGACCTATATTCTTCGTGCGAACAGTCGGATCTTTCCTTGCATTTCTTAAACCACCATCACTATAATTTTCTGAGTTCTCAACAGAAGATTCCTTTCCATCTTCCTCAATAGAAGTTCTGCCTGTCCCCCACCAGCACGAGGTAATGAAAAGATAAAAACCATGTTCGTTATATTCTTGGAATTTGATGCTCAAGCGATAATGTTGTTGTTTAAATTTTTTTTTTTGTATGGTAAAGTTGATATATCGTGGATTGTATTGCTTAAAGTTCAAAGATTGCCAATTTTTAGGTGACAGAGAGCAATTCTTTAATCTCCACATCATTTCGATTTTTGTTTGCTCCTCGGGTAAATAGACAGAGGGAATTTAGCGAGAGAGATCTATACAAATGAGAGGTATGTTAATCTATCTCTTCTTCTCTTCGTTACCGTCAAATTCCTTTGATTTTATGTATTTATGTTTCGCATATTTTCGGTGAATTCCATGTGTGCGTGTTTTTTTAAAATTTTGCCCACGCTCATGCTGTGATTGGAACCTTTTGCATTTTTCCTTTTGATGCATATAGCTTGAAGTTTTATTTAAAGCTATGGCTGGGGGAATGACATTTAGAATTAGACTACATAAAATTATATGTATGTATATATGATTTACTTATAAACAGTAGCATCATCGTTAAATTAAAGGGTGTAAGATAGTCCTTTAAAAAGGGGGTGGTTGTTGGGAAATAATGGAGCTGGAGTGTTGTTCTTGGTTCATCATTACAATGGGAAGTAATGGATCTGGAGTGTTGTTCTTGGTTCTTCATTACAATTGTCTCAATCTTTGTTTGTAGCTTATGTAGAACCCGTAATTAGACTGCGTATAAGTCATGCATAATTCTAGTATTTTAAATTAAATTGACTTCATTGCATGAGTATTTAAATGCTTTCTTTGAAGTTAATTATTTTATTCAGTAGTTTAGATTTTATTCTTTTCAGTTAATTCAGTGAGACCGGACCGGAGTTGGAGTAAAGAGATAAAATTTATTGGTAAGAAAACATTTTCTAAAATTTATTTAAGATGAATAATAAGTAAATTTATTGTAAAAGAAGGTTTAAGTAATTATTTAAATAAGTGGAGATAAGTAGTAAATAGAGTTCAATAATTAATTCCTTAATTATTTTAAATATTTAATGAGTAGATAAAACACTAAAGATTAAAAATGCAATATTCAAGAAATATTTTCCCTCCTCTTTTATTATAATTTTCGGCCCCTTTAATTTGATTTAAAAATTTGTTGGCAACCCACTTAATTAATAGCTTTCCCTATCCATTCATGGTAAATAATTCTCTCAATTTAAATCCTCACTTAATTAATATTTAAGCAATATTCTACCATGTCTATCTAGCAATATTTTTCTCCCACTTAATTAATAAAAATCGATCCCCTTCTCCCCTCATTTAAAAGATTTAAATTAGTTAACAACTCAATTCCTTGATCCCTTCCTTATCCATTTTTGGGAGATAAATTCCTCACCATTTTTAATCCACATTTAATTGATAACTAAGCAATATTCCATCTCATTTGATTGATAATAAAATCGGCCTCTCCCCATTTTAAAAGATTTAATTATGATTTTCAACTCATTCTTTAATTATCTCCATTAACTTTTTTAGATAGATATCCTCCCCATCTTTGAAATCACTAGCAAGATTTAATTAAACCATTTATCCCTTTGCACCTAGACCTTAAAAGCGTCCATATGCACCTCTAGGATCCTCAAGAAAAATCTTTGATATCATTCTATTTCCTTATCACTCAAACTAGTAGATAGAAAGAATATTTCCCTTCCCTTTTATCTTGTATCTTCCCATTTAATTTCCTAGACTCCCTCCCACTCCATAATCCCGAAAATTTCAGTCTCCTTCACCACTAAAAATCGTGAGAGGCTAGGGTAAAATTAAGGAAGAAAAGCAAGAAAGAAAACAAGAGAAGCAACTCCGTCTCCTCCGCGCCGTATCGTCTATTCTTTTCGTTTTTCTTTCAAACGAAAACCAAGGCATGTATATGTTTTTATTGCTCTTCAATCAAGTCCTATTATCAATTATTTTTCATTACATGATCATCATTTCCCTTGTCAAAAACCGAAAATACATCAAAGAAATTTTCAGAAAAATAGCATGCAGATTTTTCGGTTTTCATGATGCTTCACGGGTTGGCTAGTTTTGGTTGTTGCAGGTATTGGTTCGACTTCCAGGCTCCCAAAGCTGATCCTAGGCATGTACTAGGACATGTTAGGAACACATTTGTCCAGTGGTTTGAGTCCCATGTCAGCCGAGACAAAGAAAATGACAGCAACTCCATTTGTGTCCATTTGTGTTTCAAAAAAATCTGATGTTGCTGTCATAAGGGAATGGATCGGATCATGGCTGCCCCAGGAGCCTATAGCCATGGTTAGATCACTTCCCTAGCATTTCTAAGACTTGACTACGTCGCCTTTTTGGTGGCTTGGTCCATGGTGCATCGATTTTTAAATCAAACGCAAGAACAGCCCCTCCCCTTCTCGGCCCCTTTGATTTTGACAGCATGTGTTGGTTCGAGTATGGTGGAATGGTGTGGAAGTTGGTTGGCCTAAAGCCCTTAGCCACGGTTCTCACCATGCCCCATGAAGTCTAGGTCGTGCCATAGTCAATCAAATGGCCACTGGAACGAGTCGAAACAGCAAGCGAAGCAAAACACACCTCACGCGCGCAAAGGTGCTCTCGGGTGAATCTTTTCGATTTTTGCTGGAATATTTCGAATTGTGGCTGGTCTAAAGCCCTTAGCCACGGTTCTAATCATTCCTTGGGATGTTGGTAAGAGTCTCTGGTCGGTGGTTCAAGCCCCAATGGCCGGTAGTCTCGAAAACGACGTAAGGAAACCAAGCGCAGCTGCTGGAATTTTCTGGACAGCAACTTGATGCGTCGGTTCGGTGGCTCGTTCGAGTTCTTGTTTGGCTTTTAGCCTATGGCCTTGGACTGGATAGTACCTCATTGAGTTAGGAAGGCCACGTTTTTGGCCGTTTGTGATTCGGATCATTTTTGAGGGCGTACGAGAATTTACGGTACGATGTGCCAAATTGACTCTCGAAAGAGCGTTTCATGTTTTGGCCTCCATTCACCTAGATTTCGGCCCTCACCATTTTAGGCACATAAATTCATAATTTTAAGTGTATTTTAATCATGACTATACGTTGGTTCAGTGTTGGTTCGGGTTGGCTCGAAGTCATGATTAAATACGAAGTCGTTGAGCGTCATCGTCGCAATTTTGAACTTAATTGCATAGTGTGGTCAAGTAAAAGCTATTGCATATTTTTCATGGCATACTCCATGTGAGAAAATAATACAGGACACTTCTTTTTGCCATTTAATTATATTACGTGCATAAAAATAGAAAATACTTATTTTTGAGATTTATGAAATATTGCTTGTGGTCAATTCACTATCATGGGAGCATTATTTTATCCGGTTTCCAGTTACCGGTCAGTTCAGTTTGGTACCACCCGGTCGCCAGTGACCGGTCAGTTCAGTTTGGTACCACCCGGTCGTCAGTGATCGGACATTTCAGTTCAGTGTAGGGGCCACTTGCGTAGACCATAATCTCAACAGAAAATTATTACATTTTATTTCAGTACAGGGCTCCAAGGAGCAAACATTTTTACTATGATTTTTCAGTTCAGTTATGCACGTATTATAATTGCTCAGTTCAAGTTATTTTCAGTATGCCCCATGACACGATATTTTATCCCATGCAAGTTTTAATATAGTATTTACTCGTTACCTACGATATATGCATGCTGAGTCTTTAGGCTCACTAGACTTGATTGTTTTAGGTACTGATGAGCATGAGGCCGAGGGCGGGGACCAGTGAGCCAGCTTGGGTCGGCAGTAATGGCACCCGAGGACCTCATTTACAGCCCTTACCACTTTATGCAAACATTTTTATCAATTGTTGGATATTCTTAAATTGTTATTTTTGCAAACAAATATTTCCTTCCGCTGCCATTTTTGGATATCAAACTTTGTTTATCGGTTTAGTTATGAATCAGGCATTTTATTATTTAAAAAGAAAATTTTTAATTTTCCGCAAATTTTCAAGCACAAACTTTCGGGCCGTTATAGTTGGTATCAGAGCCAGATTCTTGTAAAGGGTTACACTACTACTGACCACGAGAAGCTCACGAAGTCACGTATTCGGTCTGTAAGTTTTACATTTCAGCATTTTATTTAAAGAATGGATTATTCAACATCATGTCTTCATGAAATATATATTACGTTCAGATTTTCATTGTTCAGTATTTGGATTTAAATAAATTATGGAATTATGCATGTTAGTTACGTATAGGTTATATATGGAATAGTATGCCCCCTAGACGCCAATTTGGACGCCCGAGAGGTGGCGAGGAGCGCCGTCATGAAGACGGTGAGGATCGTAGGCGGGAGGAAGACTTACCTCCACCCCCTCCGCCTGATATGAATGCCCAGATGCTGGCTGGGATGAACAGGTTCTTCGCACAGTTTGCGGGGAACAATGCCGTTGTCGCTGCCGCAGCCAGGCCGACAGGGCCCGAGGCTGTCTATGAGAGGTTTATGAAGATGCGTCCGAAAGAGTTTTCTGGGACGTCTGACTCCATGATTGCCGAGGGATGGATCAAATCCCTCGAGGTTATCTTCGAGTTCATGGAACTTGGAGATGCACACAGAGTCCGATGTGCCACCTACTTATTCAGTGGAGATGCCCGCTTATGGTGGGAAGGAGCGTCAGTAGCCTTGAACTTGGCTACGCTGACATGGACGCGTTTCACGGAGGTTTTATACTCCAAATATTTTGCCGAGGAAGTGCGCACCAGGTTGACCACCGAGTTCATGAGCTTGAGACAGGGTGATACGACAGTTACAGAGTTCATCCGTAAGTTCGAGAGGGGCTGTCATTTTGTGCCCCTGATCGCGAACGATGCTAAAGCCAAGATGATGCATTTCCTGGTGGGTCTATGGCCGATCTTGCGCCATGATGTTAGGGTGTCTGACCCTACTACTTATGAGATCGCAGTCTCCAAAGCTCTAGCCGCAGAGCAGGATCTGCGGGATATCGAGAGGGATCGCCAGGGCAAGCGCCCAGTCCAGGTACCACACCCTCCTCCTCCTCAATCAGCATCAGAAACAAAACAAGAGGCCATTTCATAGGCCTCCTAGAAGCAGAGGCCAGCAGCAGCAGCAGCAGCAGCAGGGACGGCCCAGCCACGAGAACTTTTGAGCACCCAGTCTGTCCCAGGTGCTCATGCCGCCATCCTGGAGCATGTATGTCTGGCTCAGGGAAGTGTTTTAAGTGTGGCAGTTCAGACCACATGTTGCTGCAGTGCCCTCAGAGGAATCTGCCTACTCAAGGCAGAGTTTTTGCTCTCCATGCCACGAAACGAACCCGGAGACTATGTTGATGACAGCTACCTTTAAGCTTTAAGTTATTATTCGAATTTCAGCGTTTTGGGAACCGGAATTAAGATTTTTGAACTTAGAACTGTTATAGGATTGCATGCTCTACTCAGAATTATTTTGGGGATATAATTTAGAAGAACTTTGACCTTTGCATGTCTATAAGTTTAGTCCTTGTAACTATTGGATTCAACTTAGAGTTCCGATCTTTCAGGGAGAATTTTTATATCTGGTTCCGCTACCAAGGCCTTGATAGATTCAGGGGCCACTCACTCGTTTATTTCGGAGGTCTTTGCGAACTTTCTCAAGATCAAGACCATTGGGCTAGACCTAGCCTTTTCAGTAGTGTTGTCGTCAGGCAAGGAGATGGCAGCTACCAATGTTATCCGAGATATAGATCTTGAGCTGCACGGTAATCTAGTTTATGCGGATCTGATCGTGCTACTGATGCCAGAATTTGACATCATCCTGGGGATGGACTTGCTATTGAGGAACAGAGTGTTGATAGACTTCCAGCGGAGATCAAGTCTAGTCCGACTGCCTGGAATGGAGCAGTTCTTATTTGAGCCGGACAGGTACTTTCCTTTACCGCGCATTATTCCGTATGTTCAGGCTAGGAAGCTCATGCATAGAGGATGTCGGGCGTTTCTAGCAACCTTTGTATCGGTCCCAGAGGAATCCAACAAGTCAGCCTCAGCTGTTCCGATTTTCAGAGATTTCTTAGACGTTTTTCCCGAAGACGTCTGTAATAGCCGAGCTTGGTGTACGGTACGGTTTAAGTTTTCATAAGTTTATTGACTACTTGGTCAAGTTTAGGTATAGTTTAGATGTTAAGAGTTTCGATTTATGATTTATAGTATGGTTGGTGATAGATGTTGTGTAGTTCGATTGTAGCGTCGTTACGATTTAATTCATGATAATTCGTATGTTGAGCCAATTGGTATGAGGCCAATTGGAGTGGTTAGATAAGACATAGAGGTATAACTTTCCAATTTTGAGCTTTGTTCAAATCATTGTGGAAGGTAAGCCAAAAGTGCCCCGAAGTGTGTCGTGTGTTTTGACGTTCCTCCAGTGACACATGTTGGGAGAATGGGCATAACTTTTTACTCAGAGCTCCAAATGATCTGAAATTTTGAGGGATTGAAGATAAGACATAGGGCTACAACTTTGTCGTTCACCACTTTTTCTAATTCGGACGGGAAGAGGCGGTTATGAAGCGATCTTTAACGTGGCAGTGCGCAGAGTGGCGCCCGAGCGGTAATTTATGGCCGCCCGAGCGCCACTGCTTCTGGAATTTCGGGTTTGGACAGAATCATCGGTGCCCGAGCGGTAATTTTTGACCGCCCGAGCGCCAGGCACAGTACCAAAAGCGTGTTTTCGAGATTTTAATGATATAAGGCATAGATTTGTTCACTTTTCCTCATTCTTTTCTCCTCCTTCTCGATTCTTCTTCCCTTGGGAGACTAGGGTTCCAATTTCTCTCCTTTCTTTTCTTTAATCCAAGCTTCTTGTTGGTTATTTGTTGAGAGAACAAGTTTATTTTGGGATCAAGGAAGCTAAGGTAAGCTTTTGGTGTAATTTATTCTTGGTTTAGTGTTGGAAGAAATCATGGGTTTGGTGTTGGTGTTGGTTTTATGGATTGATTGATATGGGTTTTTGATTATTGAGTTGTTGATGGTTCAATACTTGGTTTATTGTGTAGGAATTCAACCAAGGGTTTAGATTCAAGGTTCCAAGTGGTTGTAAGTGGAATTTCATCCTTTGTGCTCACATGATATTATATGTATGGTGTTCTAATGATTTTAAAGTGTTATTCCCTTCATTTGATTCATGGTTATGTATTGATACACTTGTTATACATATTGGAGGCATTTTATGTCTCAATTATTGAAAAGGGAATACAAGAGCTTAATGCTTTCAAAGTGTTTGATGAAATGTCAAAGAGAGAGTTCAAATGTTTTATGGATTGATAGATACATAGTCAGAGATTGCATGCAATTAGTTGATCAACGACCATAGACTTATATCCCTCAGAGTTGTCGATTTATATCGATGGGATATAGGTAAGAGACAGAGATACTATATAGATGTCAATCCATACCTAGAGAAAAGAGAAATACCATCGTTATTATTATTCATGCTATGATATTCATATTTCAGAGTTGATGGTATTTAATGTTTTCAAAGTCATGTTTTCAGAGTATGATATGTATCATTGCTATGTAAGAGTTCCACTTGCTGAGTTTTATACTCATTTCAGTTATTTTCATGTGATGCAGATAAGAGCGACGGGCCGGGACGTTGATTGTGGGCCGGAGTCATATGCATACCAAAGATAGAAGGAAGAAGT
Source organism: Primulina eburnea (assembly GCF_022965805.1). NCBI lineage: Eukaryota > Viridiplantae > Streptophyta > Magnoliopsida > Lamiales > Gesneriaceae > Primulina > Primulina eburnea. The sequence goes on along the minus strand of NC_133112.1, from coordinate 14,559,427 downwards.
TATTTTGCTAGCATTTTGACATGATCACAAGAATGATATTTTGCTTTTTGTTGTATCATTTTATTGATCATGTGTATACTTTTGAATATATATATGAAATGTATTTTGAATCCTTCTTCCATTTTAAAGAAAATTTTAAATTCCGCTGTTATTTTATTAAAACGGGTCAGAGGTGTCACATTTAGTGGTATCAGAGCACCGTTCTTCGGACCAATGCATATGACTTCGTCTACTGTCAACGGTCCGGGTATGTCTTCTTCTACATCTATTCATTGTTATCTATTGATATGTATTATGTGAGCACATTGTAGGAGTATGTCTCCTAAGAGAAAAGCCGTAGAGGGTGAGGATAGTTCTTCCTCTAGAGTTGTCGATGAATTCGGCAAGTTGTTGAAAGAGCAAGCCAAGGTCCATGGTGAGCAGATTCAGCAGTTGCTCCGTATGCAAGGAACAGGTCAAGGTAGAGGACAGGGTAGAGGCCAAATAGCTCAAGCCGTTGGTACCGATAGCAACTTTTCTGCTTTCAAGAGGATGGATCCGCCTGAGTTTGCAGGGAGCACCGATCCGTTAGTGGCTGTGGAGTGGATCAAGGCTCTTGAGACTATCTTTGATCATCTCAACTACGAGGACAAGGACAGAATCAGTTGTGCAGTGTTCATGTTAGTCAAGGCTGCACGTATTTGGTGGAATGCGACCAAGGTTGGTGTTGATCTACCGGCTTTGAAGTGGTCAGAGTTTACTGATCTGTTTTATGACAAGTACTTCCCTGACGCACTTCGAGCTAGAAGGTGACAGAGTTCTTGGAGCTTCGACAGGGAGGTATGAACGTTGATGAGTACATTCTCAAGTTCGAGGAGGGTTGTCTTTTTGCTCCGTATATTGCTTCCAACGACAAGGACAAAGGTGCTCATTTCATTCGAGGCCTTAAAGCGGAGATCCGGAGGGATATCAACATGTCGAAGGCTGTGACGTTCAAGGAGATTGTGTCTAAGGCTTTGTTGGCCGAGCAGGACGAGAAAGATATTGCTATAGAGAGGCAAGCGAGACAGCAGGCCATTGCTCAGAGAGGCCAGGGTTCGAACCAAAGAGGCAAAGATCGTTTCAAGGGGAAAGGCAAGATTGAGCCGAGTCCTAAACCACCGGCAGTTCCATTTGATTCTGAGAAGCATTTGTGTCCCAAGTGCAATCGACATCATAGAGGAGAGTGCAGATTTGGCACTCATACTTGTTACCGTTGTGGCACTGCAGGCCATATTGCCAAAGACTGTCCAAGAGGATCGAGTAAGGAGAAGGTTCAGGGACGCATCTTTACCATGACAAAGGAAGGTATAAACAATGATTCTTCTGTGATCTCTTTTTTAATTTCAGGCAGAGTAGCTACGACTTTGATTGATACTGGTGCTACTCATTCTTTTATGTCTGAATTGTTTTTGAGATCTTTGGGTATAGTTCCTTCTGTTCTTCCCCTCCAGCTTAATGTTGTTTTGCCTTCGGGGGACGTGTTGTGCCCGACATCTATTGTTTATGCATGCCCTGTTCGTATTGAGAAGCGAGTTGTTTTTGCTGATTTGATTGTTATTCCGATGGTTGCCTTTGATGTTATTCTTGGCATGGATTGGCTGTCGACCTATCGTGCTGTTATTGATTGCGTTGCTAAGACGGTGACCTTTGCAGATGATAGCATTAAGGGAGGAGTTCTCGCCAGTGCAGGTACTTCGCTGGTCCTTCCTTTTATTTCTTGTCTTGAGGCTGAGAAGTTGCTGTGTAGAGGTTGTGATGTGTTTCTGGCTTCGATTGTGGATGTGTATAGATTGATTAAGTTGAATATAGATGATATTGATGTGGTGAGGGAGTTTGCTGATGTGTTTGAGGATGATGTTCCGGGTTTGCCGCCGGACAGAGATGTGGAGTTTGTGATTGATCTTGCTCCAGGTACGGTTCCTATTTCTAAGGCTCCGTATAGGATGGCTCCTACTGAGATGACGGAGTTGAAGAAGCAGTTGCAGGATCTATTAGACAAGGGTTTTATTCGACCGAGTTCTTCTCCTTGGGGAGCTCCGGTTCTTTTCGTCAAGAAGAAAGATGGGTCTTTACGGCTGTGTATCGATTACAGAGAGCTCAACAAAGTGACTGTCAAGAATAAGTATCCATTGCCACGGATAGATGATTTGTTTGATCAACTTCATGGTGCAACTGTATTTTCGAAGATTGATCTTCGGTCTGGCTATTATCAGTTGAAGGTTAGGGAGTCCGATATCCCTAAGACGGCGTTCCGTACCAGGTACGGTCATTATGAGTTTCTTGTGATGTCTTTTGGTTTAACCAATGCTCCTTCAGTATTTATGGCACTTGATGAACCGAGTGTTCAAGCCGTTTTTGGATAGCTTCGTCATTGTCTTCATCGACGACATCTTGATCTATTCCAAGACCAGAGAGCTTCATTCAGAGCATCTCAGAGTTGTTCTTCAGTTATTGAGGGAGAAGAGGTTGTTTGCCAAGTTGAAGAAGTGTCAATTTTGGTTGGATCAGATTTCTTTCTTAGGCCATGTCGTTTCAAAAGATGGTATTGCTGTTGATCCAGCAAAGATAGAAGCAATTCAGAAGTGGCCTATTCCTACTACTGTATCAGAGGTACGCAGTTTTCTTGGATTGGCAGGTTATTATCGTCGTTTTATTTCAGATTTTTCCAAGATTGCTCTGCCATTGACCAATCTGACGAGGAAGACTGTGAAGTTCGAGTGGTCCAATGATTGCCAGAGTGCATTTCAAGAGTTGAAGGATAAGTTGACGACATCTCCTGTTCTTTCTTTGCCCAGTGGTTCAGAGGATTTTGTTGTGTATACCGATGCATCGAAGAAGGGTCTTGGTGCAGTGCTGATGCAGCGAGGTAAGGTTATCGCCTATGCTTCTCGCCAGTTGAAAGATTATGAGAAGAATTATCCTACGCACGATTTGGAGCTGGCAGCTGTGGTTTTCGCCCTGAAGATTTGGAGACACTACTTATATGGCGAAAAGTGTGAGATTTTCACAGACCACAAGAGTTTGAAGTATCTATTTTCCCAGAAAGAGCTCAACATGCGACGGAGGAGGTGGTTAGAGCTTGTCAAAGATTATGATGTGACGATTAGTTACCACCCAGGGAAGGCGAATGTTCTAGCGGATGCTTTGAGCCGTAAGTCGAGTTCTTCCTTGAGTTTGATGATTCAGAAGCCGTTGTTGATGGATTTGGAGAGAGAGGAGATTTCTTTGGTAGTTCCGGGGACCATTGCTCGCTTTTCAGCGTTGGTCGTTCGGGCTACAGTGACGGACAGGATCCGTAGAGAGCAGGCTGTTGATTTGCAGTTGGCAGAGTTGAGGGCTAGAGCAGAGGAGAGAGGTAACTCAGAGTTTGGATTGAATGGAGACGGTTTGGTGACTTTCAGAGGCCGTATTTGTGTTCCTGTTGGCGATGATATTCGGCGAGATTTCTTGACAGAGGCTCATACCGCGCCATATTCGATACATCCAGGCAGCACCAAAATGTATCAGGATCTTCGTAGACTCTATTGGTGGCCAGGTATGAAGAAAGATATTGCTATGTTCATTTCTCAGTGCCTAACTTGTCAGCAGGTGAAGATCGAGCATCAGAGACCTGCTGGGACATTGCTATCTTTGCCGATTCCTCAGTGGAAGTGGGAGCATATTACGATGGATTTTGTGACTGGTCTTCCCAGAACGCAGAAAGGTTTTAACTCTATTTGGGTTATTGTTGATCGATTGACCAAGTCAGCGCATTTTCTCCCAGTCAAGACGACGTATTCCATGAACCAGTATGCCGAGGATTACATAGCAGAGATTGTTAGACTTCACGGTGTCCCTGTGTCGATTGTGTCTGATCGTGACCCCAGATTTACTTCAGAGTTTTGGAAGAGTTTGCACAGAGCTATGGGTTCACGGTTAGCTTTCAGTACAGCATATCACCCTCAGAGCGACGGTCAATCAGAGAGAGTTATTCAGATTCTAGAGGATATGCTCAGAGCTTGCACTATTGATTATTCTGGTAGCTGGGATTCCAAGTTGCCTTTGGTTGAGTTCACGTACAATAACAGTTACCAGGCGACGATTGGGATGGCACCGTTCGAAGCACTTTATGGCAGGAAGTGTAGATCTACCTTGTATTGGGATGAGGTTGGTGAGAGGAAGATGTTGGGACCAGAGTTGGTCCAACAGACAGCCTACGTTGTTTCTGTTATCCGTGAGAGGATGAAGACTGCGCAGTCGAGACAGAAGAGCTATGCAGATGTTCGTCGTAGACCTTTGCAGTTTGAGGTTGGCGATCACGTGTTCCTGAAGATAGCACCTCTCAAAGGTGTGATGCGATTTGGCAAGAAGGGAAAGTTGAGTCCGAGATTTATTGGCCCATTTGAGATCTTGGACAGAGTTGGTGATCGAGCCTACAGGTTAGCCCTACCGCCAGATCTTGACAGAGTTCACAATGTTTTTCACGTATCGATGCTCAGGAAGTATATTTCGAATCCTTCCCATGTTCTTCGCCACGAGCCATTGGACTTGACGCCGAATTTGACTTACAAAGAGATTCCGGTCCAGATTTTGGATCGCAAAGTCAGAGTATTGAGGAACAAAGAGATCGGCTTTGTTAAAGTTCTTTGGAGGAACCATTTGATCGAAGAGGCTACGTGGGAACCAGAGGATGAGATGAGAGAGAAGTATCCTGAGTTGTTTGCGCAGTGACGTCAATTTCAAGGACGAAATTCCTTTAAGGAGGGGAGATTGTAATAGCCGAGCTTGGTGTACGGTACGGTTTAAGTTTTCATAAGTTTATTGACTACTTGGTCAAGTTTAGGTATAGTTTGGATGTTAAGAGTTTCGATTTATGATTTATAGTATGGTTGGTGATAGATGTTGTGTAGTTCGATTGTAGCGTCGTTACGATTTAATTCATGATAATTCGTATGTTGAGCCAATTGGTATGAGGCCAATTGGAGTGGTTAGATAAGACATAGAGGTATAACTTTCTAATTTTGAGCTTTGTTCAAATCATTGTGGAAGGTAAGCCAAAAGTGCCCCGAAGTGTGTCGTGTGTTTCGACGTTCCTCCAGTGACACATGTTGGGAGAATGGGCATAACGTTTTACTCAGAGCTCCAAATGATCTGAAATTTTGAAGGATTGAAGATAAGACATAGGGCTACAACTTTGTAGTTTACCACTTTTTCTAATTCGGACGGGAAGAGGCGGTTATGAAGCGATCTTTAACGTGGCAGTGCGCAGAGTGGCGCCCGAGCGGTAATTTATGGCCGCCCGAGCGCCACTGCTTCTGGAATTTCGGGTTTGGACAGAATCATCGGCGCCCGAGCGGTAATTTTTGACCGCCCGAGCGCCAGGCACAGTACCAAAAGCGTGTTTTCGAGATTTTAATGATATAAGGCATAGATTTGTTCACTTTTCCTCATTCTTTTCTCCTCCTTCTCGATTCTTCTTCCCTTGGGAGACTAGGGTTCCAATTTCTCTCCTTTCTTTTCTTTAATCCAAGCTTCTTGTTGGTTATTTGTTGAGAGAACAAGTTTATTTTGGGATCAAGGAAGCTAAGGTAAGCTTTTGGTGTAATTTATTCTTGGTTTAGTGTTGGAAGAAATCATGGGTTTGGTGTTGGTGTTGGTTTTATGGATTGATTGATATGGGTTTTTGATTATTGAGTTGTTGATGGTTCAATACTTGGTTTATTGTGTAGGAATTCAACCAAGGGTTTAGATTCAAGGTTCCAAGTGGTTGTAAGTGGAATTTCATCCTTTGTGCTCACATGATATTATATGTATGGTGTTCTAATGATTTTAAAGTGTTATTCCCTTCATTTGATTCATGGTTATGTATTGATACACTTGTTATACATATTGGAGGTATTTTATGTCTCAATTATTGAAAATGGAATACAAGAGCTTAATGCTTTCAAAGTGTTTGATGAAATGTCAAAGAGAGAGTTCAAATGTTTTATGGATTGATAGATACATAGTCAGAGATTGCATGCAATTAGTTGATCAACGACCATAGACTTATATCCCTCAGAGTTGTCGATTTATATCGATGGGATATAGGTAAGAGACAGAGATACTATATAGATGTCAATCCATACTAGAGAAAAGAGAAATACCATCGTTATTATTATTCATGCTATGATATTCATATTTCAGAGTTGATGGTATTTAATGTTTTCAAAGTCATGTTTTCAGAGTATGATATGTATCATTGCTATGTAAGAGTTCCACTTGCTGAGTTTTATACTCATTTCAGTTATTTTCATGTGATGCAGATAAGAGCGACGGGCCGGGACGTTGATTGTGGGCCGGAGTCATATGCATACCAAAGATGGAAGGAAGAAGTTATTTTGCTAGCATTTTGACATGATCACAAGAATGATATTTTGCTTTTTGTTGTATCATTTTATTGATCATGTGTATACTTTTGAATATATATATGAAATGTATTTTGAATCCTTCTTCCATTTTAAAGAAAATTTTAAATTCCGCTGTTATTTTATTAAAACGGGTCAGAGGTGTCACATTTAGTGGTATCAGAGCACCGTTCTTCGGACCAATGCATATGACTTCGTCTACTGTCAACGGTCCGGGTATGTCTTCTTCTACATCTATTCATTGTTATCTATTGATATGTATTATGTGAGCACATTGTAGGAGTATGCCTCCTAAGAGAAAAGCCGTAGAGGGTGAGGATAGTTCTTCCTCTAGAGTTGTCGATGAATTCGGCAAGTTGTTGAAAGAGCAAGCCAAGGTCCATGGTGAGCAGATTCAGCAGTTGCTCTGTATGCAAGGAACAGGTCAAGGTAGAGGACAGGGTAGAGGCCAAATAGCTCAAGCCGTTGGTACCGATAGCATCTTTTCTGCTTTCAAGAGGATGGATCCGCCTGAGTTTGCAGGGAGCACCGATCCGTTAGTGGCTGTGGAGTGGATCAAGGCTCTTGAGACTATCTTTGATCATCTCAACTACGAGGACAAGGACAGAATCAGTTGTGCAGTGTTCATGTTAGTCAAGGCTGCACGTATTTGGTGGAATGCGACCAAGGTTGGTGTTGATCTACCGGCTTTGAAGTGGTCAGAGTTTACTGATCTGTTTTATGACAAGTACTTCCCAGACGCACTTCGAGCTAGGAAGGTGACAGAGTTCTTGGAGCTTCGACAGGGAGGTATGAACGTTGATGAGTACATTCTCAAGTTCGAGGAGGGTTGTCTTTTTGCTCCGTATATTGCTTCCAACGACAAGGACAAAGGTGCTCATTTCATTCGAGGCCTTAGAGCGGAGATCCGGAGGGATATCAACATGTCGAAGGCTGTGACGTTCAAGGAGATTGTGTCTAAGGCTTTGTTGGCCGAGCAGGACGAGAAAGATATTGCTAGAGAGAGGCAAGCGAGACAGCAGGCCATTGCTCAGAGAGGCCAGGGTTCGAACCAAAGAGGCAAAGATCGTTTCAAGGGGAAAGGCAAGATTGAGCCGAGTCCTAAACCACCGGCAGTTCCATTTGATTATGAGAAGCCTTTGTGTCCCAAGTGCAATCGACATCATAGAGGAGAGTGCAGATTTGGCACTCATACTTGTTACCGTTGTGGCACTGCAGGCCATATTGCCAAAGACTGTCCAAGAGGAGCGAGTAAGGAGAAGGTTCAGGGACGCATCTTTACCATGACAAAGGAAGGTATAAACAATGATTCTTCTGTGATCTCTAGCACTATTTTAATTTCAGGCAGAGTAGCTACGACTTTGATTGATACTGGTGCTACTCATTCTTTTATGTCTGAATTGTTTTTGAGATCTTTGGGTATAGTTCCTTCTGTTCTTCCCCTCCAGCTTAATGTTGTTTTGCCTTCGGGGGACGTGTTGTGCCCGACATCTATTGTTTATGCATGCCCTGTTCGTATTGAGAAGCGAGTTGTTTTTGCTCATTTGATTGTTATTCCGATGGTTGCCTTTGATGTTATTCTTGGCATGGATTGGCTGTCGACCTATCGTGCTGTTATTGATTGCGTTGCTAAGACGGTGACCTTTGCAGATGATAGCATTAAGGGAGGAGTTCTCTCCAGTGCAGGTACTTCGCTGGTCCTTCCTTTTATTTCTTGTCTTGAGGCTGAGAAGTTTCTGTGTAGAGGTTGTGATGTGTTTCTGGCTTCGATTGTGGATGTGGATAGATTGATTAAGTTGAATATAGATGATATTGATGTGGTGAGGGAGTTTGCTGATGTGTTTGAGGATGATGTTCCGGGTTTGCCGCCAGACAGAGATGTGGAGTTTGTGATTGATCTTGCTCCAGGTACGGTTCCTATTTCTAAGGCTCCGTATAGGATGGCTCCTACTGAGATGACGGAGTTGAAGACGCAGTTGCAGGATCTATTAGACAAGGGTTTTATTCGACCGAGTTCTTTACCTTGGGGAGCTCCGGTTCTTTTCGTCAAGAAGAAAGATGGGTCTTTGCGGCTGTGTATCGATTACAGAGAGCTCAACAAAGTGACTGTCAAGAATAAGTATCCGTTGCCACGGATAGATGATTTGTTTGATCAACTTCATGGTGCAACTGTATTTTCGAAGATTGATCTTCGGTCTGGCTATTATCAGTTGAAGGTTAGGGAGTCCGATATCCCTAAGACGGCGTTCCGTACCAGGTACGGTCATTATGAGTTTCTTGTGATGTCTTTTATTAAAACGGGTCAGAAGTGTCACAACGTCTCTGGTATGCCACCCGAGAGAGAGGTGGAGTTTTACATTGAGCTTATGCCAGGTACGGCTCCGATCTCCAAAGCACCGTACCGATTAGCAGCGACAGAGATGGGAGAGCTTAAGAAGCAGATTCAGGAACTACTCGACAAGGAGTTCATTCGCCCGTGTTTTTCACCTTGGGGCGCGCCAGTCTAGTTTGTTAAGAAGAAGGATGGCACAATGAAGCTTTGCATTGATTACCGGGAGTTGAACAGGGTTACAGTGAAGAAAAAGTACCCACTTCCTAGGATAGAAGATCTGTTTGACCAGTTGCAGGGAGCTTTGATTTTCTCCAAGATTGATCTGCGTTCAAGTTATCACCAGTTGAGGGTGAAGGACGCCGATGTTTCGAAGACAGCTTTCAGGACTCGTTATGGCCACTACGAGTTCTTTGTGATGCCGTTCGGTCTGACGAATGCGCCAGCGATCTTCATGGATCTCATGAATCGCGTATTTCAGCCGTATATTGACCATTTTGTGATAGTGTTCATAGAAGACATTCTCGTCTACTCCAAGAGTCAAGAGGATCACAGCAGGCATTTGACTACAGTGTAGCAGACCTTGCAGAAGCATAAGTTGTTCGCAAAGTTCAGTAAGTGCGAATTCTGGTTAGAGAAGGTGGCGTTCTTAGGCCACATCGTTTCTAGCAACGGTATTGAAGTGGACCCAGCGAAGGTGGCAGCAGTCAGAGATTGGGTTGTGCCGCAGAATGCATTTGAGATTCGCAGTTTTCTTGGGTTAGCAGGATATTACAGGAAATTCATTCAGGGATTCTCCTCCATTTCCGTTCCACTTACATCATTGACAAAGAAGAATGTGAAGTTTTTGTGGAGCGATGATTGTCAGAAGAGCTTCAATACTTTGAAGCAAGCTCTTATCTCAGCACCAGTTTTGGCCATGCCGTCAGGGTCCGGTGAGTTTGTCCTTTATACCGATGCTTCGAAGCTCGGTTTAGGCGCAGTTTTGATGCAGCATGGGAAACTGATAGCGTATGCTTCTCGACAGTTGAAAATCCACGGTAGAATTACCCCACCCATGATCTAGAGTTGGCCGCAGTAGTTTTTGCCTTGAAGATTTGGAGGCATTATTTGTATGGAGAGAAGTGTCAGATCTTTACCGACCACAAGAGCCTCAAGTATTTCTTTACGCAGAAGAAGCTGAACATGCGTCAGAGGCGTTGGTTGGAGCTTGTGAAAGACTATGACTGTGACATTAGCTACCATCCGGGTAAAGCTAATGTAGTTGCGGATGCATTAAGCATAAAAGTCGCAGTGATGGCTCATTTGACGATTCAGAAACCTCTTCAGCTTGAGATGCAGAGGTTTGATCTAGAGTCATATCCTCAAGGTAGAGTTCCTCGTCTATCTACTTTGACGATTCAGTCCTCTCTTCTTGACCGTATTCGCAGCGGTCAGTCAGCAGATGAGCAACTAGCACAGTGGAAGAAGAGAGATGAAGCCAAGGGCAGTGTCTTGTATACAGTCAGCGACGGCATTGTGAGATACCGAGACAGGATATGGGTTCCTAGCAGTGATTCTATCCGAGCAGACATCTTATCAGAGGCCCATATGTCGCCGTACTCTATTCACCCTGGGAGTACGAAGATGTACAAAGATCTGCAGTTGTTGTATTGGTGGCCTGAGATGAAGAAAGAAATCAGACGTTTTGTGTCTGAATGTCTGACTTGTCAGTTAGTGAAGGCGGAGCATCAGAGACCAGCAGGTTTGCTCAAGCCTCTCCCTATTCCCGAGTGGAAGTGGGAGAATGTTACCATGGAATTTGTGACCGGTTTATCGAAGTCAGTCAGAGGATCAAATGCCATCTGGGTGATTGTAGATCGTCTTACCAAGTCAGCGCACTTCTTGCCTATTAAGACGACTTTCACCATGGTTCAGTATGCAGAGTTATATCTCCGGAAGATAGTCCGACTTCATGGTATTCCAGTTTCGATCGTATCTGATAGAGACCCCAGATTTACTTCCTTGTTTTGGAAGAGTTTGCATTCGACCATGGGTACGAAGTTGCTGTTTAGCACAGCTTTCCACCCTCAGACAGATGAACAGTCAGAGCGAGTTATTCAGGTCTTAGAGGATCTTCTCCGTGCTTGCGTCATTGATTTCTCAGGGAGTTGGGAGTCGAACTTGCCATTGGTTGAGTTCACCTATAACAACAGCTTTCAGTCGTCCATTGGTATGGCTCCGTAAGAAACACTATATGGCCGGAAGTGTAGATCTCCTATTCATTGGGACGAAGTAGGAGAGAGAGCAGAGTTGGGTCCAGAGATTATTCAGCAGGCTGCCGAGGTAGTAGTCAGGATCCGTGATAGGATGAGGACTGCTCAGAGTCGACAGAAAAGCTATGCAGATCAGAGAAGGAGAGATTTAGAGTTTGCAGTGGGCGACCATGTTTTTGTTAAGGTAGCACCTATGAAAGATGTCATGAAATTTGGGAAGAAAGGGAAGCTCAGTCCAAGATTCATTGGACCGTTTGAGATCCTTGACAGAGTTGGGATGCTAGCTTATCGCGTTGCTCTTCCGCCGAATCTGGCTGGAGTACACAATATGTTCCACGTCTCCATGCTAAGGAAGTATAGGGCGAATCCTTCGCATGTGCTGAACTTTGAGCCATTGCAGCTTACTCCGAACCTGTCTTATGAGGAGAGACCAGTGCAGATCCTAGACAGACAGGAGAAGAAGCTTCGGAACAAGTTGGTTAAGCGAGTCAAAGTCAAGTGGCTCAACCATTCTGAGGAGGAAGCTACATGGAAGTCTGAGCCAGAAATGAGGAGTCGGTACCCCGAGTTATTCGGTGAGTTCTAATTTCGAGGACAAAATTTCTTTTAAGGGGGGAAAGTTGTAGAGCCCGTAATTAGACTGCGTATAAGCCATGCATAATTCTAGTATTTTAAATTAAATTGACTTCATTGCATGAGTATTTAAATGCTTTCTTTGAAGTTAATTATTTTATTCTGTAGTTTAGATTTTATTCTTTTCAGTTAACTCAGTGAGGCCGGACCGGAGTTGGAGTAAAGAGATAAAATTTATTGGTAAGAAAACATTTTCTAAAATTTATTTAAGATGAATAATAAGTAAATTTATTGTATAAGAAGGTTTAAAGAATTATTTAAATAAGTGGAGATAAGTAGTAAATAAAGTTCAATAATTAATTCCTTAATTCTTTTAAATATCTAATGAGTAGATAAAACACTAAAGATAAAAAATGCGATATTCAAGAAATATTTTCCCTCCTCTTTTATTATAATTTTCGGCCCCTTTAATTTGATTTAAAAATTTGTTGGCAACCCACTTAATTAATAGCTTTCCCTATCCATTCATGGTAAATAATTCCCTCAATTTAAATCCTCACTTAATTAATATTTAAGCAATATTCTACCATGTCTATCTAGCAATATTTTTCTCCAACTTAATTAATAAAAATCGATCCCCCTCTCCCCTCATTTAAAAGATTTAAATTAGTTAACAACTCAATTCCTTGATCCCTTTCTTATCCATTTTTGGGAGATAAATTCCTCACCCTTTTTAATCCACATTTAATTGATAACTAAGCAATATTCCATCTCATTTGATTGATAAGAAAATCGGCCCTCTCCCCATTTTAAAATATTTAATTGTGATTTTCAACTCATTCTTTAATTATCCCCCTTAATTTTTCTAGATAGATATCCTCCCCATCTTTGAAATCACTAGAAAGATTTAATTAAACCATTTCTCCCTTTGCACCTAGACCTTAAAAGCGTCCATATGCACCTCTAGGATCCTCAAGAAAAATCTTTGATATCATTCTATTTCCTTATCACTCAAACTAGTAGATAGAAAGAATATTTCCCTTCCCTTTTATCTTGTATCTTCCCATTTAATTTCCTAGACTCCCTCCCACTCCATAATCTCGAAAATTTCAGTCTCCTTCAGCACTAAAAATCGTGAGAGGCTAGGGTAAAATTAAGGAAGAAAAGCAAGAAAGAAAACAAGAGAAGCAACTCCGTCTCCTCCGCGCCGTATCGTCTATTCTTTTCGTTTTTCTTTCAAACGAAAACCAAGGCATGTATATGTTTTTATTGCTCTTCACTCAAGTCCTATTATCAATTATTTTTCATTACATGATCATCATTTCCCTTGTCAAAAACCGAAAATACATCAAAGAAAATTTCAAAAAAATAGCATGCAGATTTTTCGGTTTTCATGATGCTTCACGGGTTGGCTAGTTTTCGTTGTTGCAGGTATTGGTTCGACTTCCAGGCTCCCAAAGCTGATCCTAGGCATGTACTAGGACATGTTAGGAACACATTTGTCCAGTGGTTTGAGTCCCATGTCAGTCGAGACCATGAAAATGACAGCAACTCCATTTGTGTCCATTTGTGTTTCAAAAAAATCTGATGTTGCTGTCAAAAGGGAATGGATCGGATCATGGCTGCCCCAGGGGCCTATATCCATGGTTAGATAACTTCCCTAGCATGTCTAAGACGTGACTACATCGCCCTTTTTGTGGCTTGGTCCATGGTGCATCGATTTTTAAATCAAACGCAAGAACAACCGCTCCCCTTCTCGGCCCCTTTGATTTTGACAGCATGTGTTGGTTCGAGTATGGTGGAATGGTGTGGATCTTGGTTGGCCTAAAGCCCTTAGCCACGGTTCACAACATGCCCCATGAAGTCTAGGTTGTGCCATGGTCAATCAAATGGCCAATAGAACGAGTCGAGATAGCAAGCGGAGCAAAACACCCCTCACGCGCGCAAAGGTGCTCTCGGGTGAATCTTTTCAATTGTTGCTGGAATATTTCGAATTGTGGCTGGTCTAAAGCCCTTAGCCATGGTTCGAATCATTCCTTGGGATGTTGGTAAGAGTTTCTGGTCGGTGGTTCAAGCCCCAATGGCCGGTAGTCTCGAAAACGACGTAAGGAAACCAAGCGCAGCTGCTGGAATTTTCTGGACAGCAACTTGATGCGTCAGTTCGGTGGCTCGTTCGAGTTCTTGTTTGGCTTTTAGCCTATGGCCTTGGACTGGATAGTACCTCATTGAGTTAGGAAGGCCACGTTTTTGGCCGTTTGTGATTCGGATCATTTTTGAGGTCGTACGAGAATTTACGGTACGATGTGCCAAATTGACTCTCGAAAGAGCGTTTCATGTTTTGGCCTCCATTCACCTAGATTTTGGCCCTCGCCATTTTAGGAGCATAAATTCATAATTTTAAGTGTATTTTAATCATGACTATACGTTGGTTCAGTGTTGGTTCGGGCTGGCTCAGAGTCATGATTAAATACGAAGTCGTTGAGCGTCATCGTCGCATTTTTGAACTTAATTGCATAGTGTGGTCAAGTAAAAGCTATTGCATATTTTTCATGGCATACTTAGGTTGCAGCGAGCCTGGGAACGATCTAATCCATGTGGGAAAATAATACAAGAAACTTCTTTTTGCCATTTAATTATATTATGTGCAAAAAAATAGAAAATACTTATTTTTGAGATTTATGCGATATTGCTTGTGGTCAATTCACTAACATGGGAGCATTATTTTATCTGGTTGCCAGTTATCGGTCAGTTCAGTTTGGTACCACCCGGTCGCCAGTGACTAGTCAGTTCAGTTTGGTACCCCCGGTAGCCAGTTACCGGTCAGTTCAGTTTGGTACCACCTGGTCGCCAGTGATCGGCCAGTTCAGTTCAGTGCAGGGGCCACTTCCGTAGATCATAATCTCAACAGAAAATTATTACATTTTATTTCAGTACAGGACTCCAAGGAGCAAACATTTTTACTATGATTTTTCAGTTCAGTTATGCACGTATTATAATTGCTCAGTTCAAGTTATTTTCAGTATGCCCCATGACACGATATTTTATCCCATGCAAGTTTTAATATAGTATTTACTTGTTACCTACGATATATGCATACCGAGTCTTTAGCTCACTAGACTTGATTTTTGTAGGTACTGATGAGCATGGGGCCGAGGGCGGGGACCAGTGAGTCAGCTTGGGTCGGCTGTACTGGCACCCGAGGACCTCATTTACAGCACTTACCACTTTATGCAAACATTTTTATCAGTTGTTGGATATTCTTAAATTGTTATTTTTGCAAAAAAATATTTCCTTCCGTAGCCATTTTTGGATATCAAACTTTGTTAATCGATTTAGTTATGAATGAGGCATTTTTATTATTTAAAAAGAAAATTTTTAATTTTCCGCAAATTTTCAAGCACAAACTTTCGGGCCATTATAGCTTAGTTTTCTTTGATCATCCAGAATGAAGAACAAAAGCGAGAATGGAGTGGTGATGAGATCAGTGAAATGCCGGACCATATTCTTGTGGACATAATCTTTGGTTGACATGACGAGAAGCTATAGTCACCAGCATCCTGTCCAATCGTTGGTGACACCTCTACACTTACATCACTCGTATCTCCTTCAGCACTCGACATCCCTCCGAACAATCAAAAGACAAAGATGTTCAACAACTAATGGAAAAGGAATTTCGTGAACACATGAAGGAGATTTATGATTTCTTGGCTTCAAACATAGGCTGTCTATTTTTGGAAGAATTCAAGTTGCATATACCCAGTCTGAAGGGAACCAATACTCATAGGTGGCTGTCGTTGGTACTGGAAAAAGATGTAGAAAGCATCGACATACGCATGATTTATCACTCCAAAGTAGGGGTGAGCAAGATATCGGTTAAACCGAATTAACCCATCGAACCGAGCTAATTCGGAAATTCGGTCCGATTATTTCGGAAATTCGGGTTTCAAATTAAAAAAATTCGGTTATATCGGTTAATTCGGTTCGGTTACGGTTTTCAAAATTTTGAAATCGGTTAACCGAATTAACCGATATAATAAATATTATTATTTAATAAATTTTTTTATTTATCAATTTTTATAAATATTTTAATTTTTAATTTTAAAATCGATATAATATGTATTAATTGTGTTCAAATAAAACTTATATATTTGAGATGTGTGTGATTTTATGTTTTTATGCATTTGTGTAAACTATAGTATTGAAAAAATGCATATATAATTAAAGTTAAATCACAATTTTTTTTAAACTAATCGGTTAATTCCGTCACCGACCGAATTAACCGATTTTAATTCGGTTCGGTTTTCATCGGTTATGAAAAATAATTCGGTCAGTTTAGTTATGGTTAAAAATTCGGTTCGGTTATGGCTAATTCGATTCGGTTGGTAACCGAATTAACTGAATGCTCACCCCTACTCCAAAGCCATGTCTGGCTATTACAGTTTTCCTCGTAGAACTTTGATTAAGAGAAAAGGTTGAGGCTTAGGGTCATTTCAGGGCCTCAAATCACTTAGGCAATTGTCTCTGCACTCCCTTCACGTGGAAGATCGAGATGTCGAGATTTCGTTTCAAATTGTACTGCTCTCGAACACTTGTCCATCGTGGGTTCTTACAGGTTTAAAAAGTGACGTTTGTCGGACATTCGAAGTTGAAGCGCTTGGAGATTTCTATCTCTAAGAATGTCGTGTTGATTGAGGTTCGCGACATGATCAACCTTGTATCGTTGACCTGTCTTAAGTTGCAGCCTAAGTATTCACTGCACCTCAACAACGTCCCAAAGCTTGTTGAGTTTAACTCATCGGATCAGTTTCACTTACTTGACCGCGTCTTCCTTGGAAATTTTCCTTCTATTCTGGATCAATTAGTGTGCATCAATGTCCACTCAACTGACTTTGAGGTACGAAGTACTAAAATCAGTATCACTACTCCTTTTACGTATTATTATTATTATTGGTGATATAATTAATATTTCTGTTTTACATAGGACGTCTGCTCAAGAGAACCCCGCATATTCTTAAATCTAAAGCATCTCAATCTTCAAATGAAGTGTTTGCGTGGTGGCAGACAGGGGCGGATTTAGTGTAGGGCGAACGGGGGCCACGGCCCTCCCAAAAAATGTAAAAAAAAATTTTAGTATATATTAATTTTTTTTAAACTAAATATATAAACAGATATATATATACATGGCCCTCCCAAAATGAAAGATACGTCCATGTATCGCAGTGGTTTAAGTCAATTATAACGTTTGCTCCACCCGATTTCGAAACCTGATCCCGTTTTTTTTTTGGATTAGCGACAGTTGTGACAGAAACCGTCGCAAAAGCCGCGACGGTTTCTTATAATCGTCGCCATATAGCGACGGTTGTTGAAAAACCGTCGCAAAATAAACTAAGCGGCCCCCCCTCTGTCGATATCCTAGATCCGCGTTTCTGACAAAAGGCTAAAGCTCTTGTGTGGGAGCATATCCGAGAAATCATGCCACCCTCGGTCAATCTTGTAATTATTTAGCTAATTAAATTATTTTTAAAATAATCAAGTACCACCATATGCACGATTTTGGTCGATATATATTTTAATTTATTCATATGCATGGTACATGATATTTCCAACGTTACCAAGTTTTGTTGGGCCATTTTGTCCGGACCCGATGGGAACAAATAACTAATTGTAGGCTTTTTCCTAAAGGCTATGAACAATTAATCGATCGTGATAACAAAGAAAACTAATTTTTTTTACACTACTTGTTAATTGTACTCTTTTTCTTTATAGTTATTATTATAGAGAAAGTGTTATTTGGATTGTGATTTTATATTTTTATACCCGAATCCAAAATAATCTTCAACTTTATACTATCAATATAGATTTTATATAAATTGTTTGCTTCACTCTTCAATATCAAAATGAGTATCCGATATATGATAATCTAGGCACATCGACTTTGTAGTGATCCTGAGTATGTAGTTAATTGAATAAATAAAACATAACCAGAGTTCAATACGGCAACTAAAATAATCTAGGCACATCGACTTTGTAGTGATCCTAAGTTATTCAGTTATTCTTTGTTTTTTTTATTAATATTAGTGGCATACATGATGCTTCTATTCCGTAAAAAATAAAGTATATTTTTAAAATTTTAAAATAGAAATTATTAATTTTTAAAATTAAAATGACATGATAAAATAAAATATAAAAAAATACTATTGTAAAATAAATTTGATAAAATAAAAACAGTTTTAAACAAATTTAAAATTACACCATAATTATTATATATAACTAAAAATATATAAATATAATGATAGATATTTGGATTCTGCTGTGTGTGAAATGCGGCGGCGGCCTAGGCCCCTTTTATTTATTGTAGTATAAATGGACAAATTGTTCATTCTATCGTAAATTCATGAATAGTGTTAACTCCTAAATCTAAACACGATGAATCACAATCCTTACACTTCATCATCTTGCATGGCCTGAATTTCAAGATTGATGCTAAAATCGAGAAATGTGTCAAAACGCAATAGGAGCTCGACGATCTGAAGGTGCTATTGGCTGGGAGAAACGACATCCTTGAGGAAACCCCACAGAAAATGAGATTTATCGGAGAACTCGTGGAATTTGGATTCACAGGAGATGATGGATTCTTTTTTGAGATGATGTCTGAAGCAATTGCTGGTTTTATCAACACTTACAACTTTAAAGGATGGGTGGTGAGTCCGATTGAGATAATCGGAGCAAATTGAATTAAATCACAGGTTCAAAATTTTAAAGACGTAAGTCGCATGTAGAATTCGTAGTTGATCAGATATTGAGATTCGTAAATGAAACAGTAAAACTTTGTCACTTGTTGCTTGCAATTTTTCATACATGTTAATTTGAGGATGAATGAGTATTAGAATATGTTCATTTGCCATTGGATTTTTCTAATTCCAACTTTGGTTCAACGTGAAGGAAAATGCACAACTACATAATTTTCTGGTTTCGGGCATGCTGCTTTTTTCTTGGTTGCGAGTTCCAGAGCCAAAGTTAAAATTAGAAAAATCCAAGGACATATGAACATATTCTAATACCAATTCATTTTCAAAATAAAATGTATGAACAATTGCAAGCAACATGTGACAAAGTTTTACTGTTTCACTTACAAATCTCAATATCTGATCAATACGAATTCTAAATGCGACTTACATCTTTAAAATTCTGAACTTGCGATTTCATTTAATTTGCCCCGATGATCTCAATCGGACTCACCACTCGTCCTTTAAAGTTGTAAGTGTAGATGAAACCGGCAATTTCTTCAGGCGTCATCTCAAAAAGAATGCAACATCGCCTGTGAATCCAAATTCCACGAGTCGTCTGCTAGTTCTCATTTTCTGTGGGGTTTCCACTAGGATGTCGTTTCTCTCATCCAATAACACCTTCAGATCGTTGAGCTCCTGTTGCGCTTTGTCATGTTTCTAGATTTTAGCATCAATATGAGAATTCGGGCCTGATGAAGGAAGTGCAGGGGTTGCGATTCATCATGTTTCGAATTCCACACATCTAGAAAGTTAAACTCATTATAGCATCTAATTCTTGTTAAATGCTTGCTGGGGATGTCCGACGAGCGTCAGACTTCAATGTGTTTGAATGACTGAACATCATTCGTTGTTGCAGTTAAGTAGTTATTTCGACATAACTTTTGACTAGAACAAGAGTGTATTCATAGAATGGTTTCCGACTATTGCTAGAAACTTCATAAGAGAAAAAACAGCTGCTTGGGAAGTCAAATAGTAGGGGGGTTCACTAGGTTCTGCTACCACAAGGAAAACGATCATGAGAGAGTAGACACGTCGTTTATGATTCCAATGATAAGTGCAATTTATTCTACTTTTATTACTTGTTTTTAACTTGGAATTTTTTTATTCTTGAGTAGGTTTTATTCGATTTGTTGTTGTTTTTGTTATTGTAGTTTGGAAGCTTAGAAATGAGAGTTTGGAGTGGTATAGTGATGAATTAGAAGGTGCAAAGGACAAAGTTTTACGAAGCAGGACCGCACCCGCGCTCCCTAACTGGACCGCACCTGCTCTACATGCCGAAGCATGACCGCACCCGCGGTCATGCTAAGACCGCACCCGCGGTCTCACACGGTGGACATGAAGATTTCTCCCGAAAGCCAACCGCACCCGCGGTCCTTGCATTACCGCACCCGCGGTCGTGCACCAACAGCATTCCGGAAATTCTGAAACTTTGTGGACTTTGAATAAAAGTAGAGGAAAATGGTGTGCTACGTGGGGAATCTTGTCTGGACTATAAAAGGATGCTCTTATTCATCATCTAGGTCATATTGAGGAGCAAGAAAAAGGGTGGAGGCTACAAGGAAAGGATTGAAGATCAAGCTCATCTTCTTCAACAAAGTTCTTGCACACTTTTGGACAAAAACTTCATACACTCCAAAACTCTTGTTCTAAGTTCTTCTTCTTTATTTTTACTTTTATTTGATATGTCTTGTTTAAGATTTATGTGTTGTTGTGTTATTTGTATTATTATGAACTAAATATTAATTCTAGAGGAATGATGGAACAAAACTAGAAACCATGTGTTGAAATTTATAATTTATGCTATATAAGTTTCCTTTCTTGTTCATTTATATTTTTCCAATCTTAATGCTTTCATTTTATTGGCCATATCTTGAATGATTTGTATGTTTATAAATTATCACTTGGAAAAGAGAATTTATAAACAAGAAAGGGAAAAATACATCGATGATATTTATATAGTTCGGGAGGACATATCTTGCTATTGAAGCCATTAAAAGACTTTAGTGCTTATTGTGTTATTTAATTATAGATTGTTGACAGGGATGTTACAATCTTTTGTTAGATAATTAGTATCTACTTAGCACTCGGGAGAGGTAGTAGATAATTATAGAATTCTTGGTTAATGAATAAGAAGGACAATTATAATATAGCTACACAAAATAGCACATGGTGGATAGTTGCGTGAAGTCAGATCTCTAGATGTTTTATTCCATTGTTCAACTTTGTTTGGTACTACAATTAAATTTATTTTCAATCTAGTTATTGGTATAAACAAATCTATCAATTGATTATTCTAAATAAAATCGAAACTATTTTAATTACAAGCATTAATATAAATTTAGAAAGACATTCCTAGTGGGATCGACACTTGTACTCAAAATTACATTTTACTATAACTTGACGTCGTGCACTTGCGAGCAATCAAGAAAACACGCAACAAGTTTTTGGCGCCGTTGCCGGAGAGTGTCAAATTTGAATTTATATTAGTATTGTTACCAATTAGTCTAGATTTTAATTTAGAGCTGTTTTTATTGTATTACATTGAACATTGATTTGTTTATTGTCTTTGTTTGACAGTGCATGCGAAGATCGCAAAATCCTGACTTGCTTATCTTTGATCCTGAAATCGAAAGAACCGCAAGAAGATTAAGAAAGACAAGAAGAGAAGAGATTCGAGCAATGGCTGAAAACAGAGATAATGAAAATCCACCCCCTGCAATACCCATCAGAGATCATTTTAGGCCGGTACTGAATGCTCATTACTCGGGCATAGCACGAGGAACTATTAATGCAAACAACTTTGAGCTCAAGCCCGCATTGATAAACATGGTTCAACAGAATCCGTTTGGGGTAGCCGCTACTGCAGATCCTCATTTACATCTCAGAACATTCCTTGAAATTACTGACACAGTAAAAATAAATGGTGTTTCTGATGATATAATTCGATTTCGTTTGTTTCCTTTTTCTCTTAGGGACCAAGCAAGAGGATGGCTCCAATCGCTTCCTTTGGGGAGTATTACTACATGGCAGGATTTAGCAACCAAGTTTCTTGAAAAATATTTCTCACCTGCAAAGTCTGCACAGTTGAAATTGAGATCAGTACTTTTAGGCAGACTGATTTTGAGCAATTATATAAGGCATGGGAACGGTATAAGGAGTTGTTGAGGAGATGTCCAAACCATGGTTTTGAAGATTGGGTACAGATTGAATTATTTTACAATGGTTGGAATGGACAAACAAGAGGCACTGTTGATGCAGCAGCTGGTGGCACAATATTTGCCAAATCACCCGATCAAGCATATGATTTGCTTGAACAAATGACCATTAACAGTTATCACTGGCCGTCTGAAAGGTCAGGAGTAAAGAAGCAAGCTGGAATTTATGCCATAGATCCTATTACATCACTCACCGCTCAAGTTTCAGCTTTGACAACTCAAATTGCAGCAATGAATAAGGCTAGTACATCAGAGGTTGAAAATGCATCGGTTGTTACTGAAGAACCACATATTCCTGATGAGGCTCATTATATCAACAATAGGAATTTTGGTGTTTATGGAGGATATCGAGGTAACCCTCCCCCTAACACTTATCATCCTGGTTTGAGAAATCACGAGAATTTTTCATACGCTAATAATAAGAATGTGTTGAATCCTCCACCGGGGTTCAATGCATCAAAGGGGGAAGGAAAACCTTCACCTGAGGATTTAGTTGGGACATTTGTTGTTGAATCGAGTAAAAGGATGGCTAGGACTGAATCTCGTCTTGATGGCATGGAAACTCACATGGGAAATATGGGAGCCACAATGAAATCATTGGAGACACAGATTGGTCAATTGGCTAATGCTTTGAAAGATCAAAATAAAGGTCAGTTCCCAAGTAACACTTAAGTGAATCCAAAGGAGCAATGCAAAGCTGTAACTTTGAGAAGTGGAAGAGAACTTGAAGTTAAAAATTCCAACGAGAAGGATGAAAATGAGGTGACTGTTGAAGAAGTTGAAACTGAGGTTTCCAAAGCTGAAGTTGAAGTTGAACAACCTCCGGTATTTAAGCCAATTCTTCCATATCCGCAGAGGTTCAAAAAGAAGAAATTGGATGATCAATTTGCCAAATTTTTGGAAATTTTCAAGAAGATTCACATCAACATTCCATTTGCTGATGCTTTAGAGCAAATGCCAAACTATGCAAAGTTCATCAAAGATGTGATGTCAAAGAAGAGGAAGTTGCATGAGTTTGAGACAGTGAAGTTGACAGAAGAGTGTAGCGCCATACTCCAAAGGAAACTACCACAGAAACTCAAAGATCCAGGGAGTTTTACTATTCCTTGTGTTATTGGTGGTTCTAGAATAAATAAAGCTTTATGTGATTTAGGTGCCAGGTATTAATTTAATGCCTTTTTCTATTTACAGGACTTTAGAGCTTGGCGAGGAGAAGCTTAGCACTATTACCCTGCAGCTAGCGGACAGATCACTTACATATCCACGGGGTATAGTGGAGGATGTTCTGGTAAAGGTAGACAAATTTATATTTCCTGCTGATTTTGTCATTCTAGATATGGAAGAAGATCAGGACACTCCGCTTATCTTTGGAAGGCCATTCTTGGCCGCCGGAAAAGCTTTGATTGATGTACACAAGGGTGAGCTTACATTGAGAGTAGGTGGAGAAGAAGTTATGTTCAACATCTACAACACAATCAAAGAACAAAATGAGGTAAGTACTTGTAATAGTATTGATGTAATTGATTCATGTGTATCTCATGTTGGTGCAGGTAGATTGACAAAAGATTCATTGGAGAGATGCTTGTTGGAATCGGTGTCTACACTGGATGAAGATGATTGGGATGTGCAGGAGGAGTTACTTACTCTCAATACAATGCCTAAAGAAAAGATTGATGTGCATCATGTACAGCTACTTGAAGATGCAAGTATAGAGGTACCAAAAGTATCCCCTGAATTGAAGGAACTTCCAAGTCACCTTTGTTATGCATTTCTAGGTGAAAATTCAACATATCCGGTAATCATCTCTTCTTTTCTTACTTGTACTGAAAAAGAGAAATTGTTGAGAGTGTTGAGAGAATTTAAATCTGCTTTGGGATGGACAATTGCTGATATAAAGGGGATTAGCCCTACTGTTTGTATGCATAAAAGTTTGATGCAGGAGTCATATTCACCCTATGTTGATCATCAGAGAAGGCTTAATCCAGCAATGAAAGAGGTTGTGAGGGCTGAGGTATTAAAATTGTTAAATTCTGGTGTTATTTATGCTATATCTGATAGCTCGTGGGTTTCACCAGTAAAAGTTGTGCCTAAGAAGGGAGGAATTACTGTAGTGAGAAATGAGAACAATGAATTGATTTCAACTCGTCCAGTGACTGGTTGGCGAGTATGCATAGACTACATGAAATTGAATGATGCTACTAGGAAAGATCACTTCTCTCTTCCCTTTATTGACCAGATGCTTGATAGAGTAGGTGATTATCATTATTATTGCTTTCTAGATGGTTATTCAGGTTACAATCAGATTGTCATAGCACCGAAGGATCAGGAGAAGACTACCTTCACTTGTCTTTACGGTACATTTGCTTTCAGGAGAATGCCATTTGGACTGTGCAATGCACCTGCTACTTTTCAGAGGTGTATGATGGCCATATTTCTGACATGGTTGAGGAAATAATGGAGGTTTTTATGGATGATATTTCTGTGTTTGGTTCATCTTTTGATCACTGTTTGCAAAATCTAATGCTTGTTTTGCAGAGATGTCAGGCGAAGAATTTAGTTTTGAATTGGGAAAAATGTCACTTCATGGTTCCAGAAGGTATTGTGCTTGGGCATAAAATTTCGGCTAAAGGAATAGAAGTTGACAGAGCCAAAGTTGTGGCAATTGAAAATCTTCCACCACCAAAGAATGTGAAAGGGATCAGAAGCTTCTTGGGACATGCCGGGTTTTACCGTCGTTATATCAAAGATTTCTCTAAAATTACTAGACATTTATGTAATTTGTTAGAGAAAGATTCGACATTTATTTTTGATGATGATTGTTTTCAGGCGTTTAACAGAATCAAGAAAGCACTGATTTCTGCTCCCATTATGATAGTGCCTGATTGGAAGGAGCCATTTGAACTCATGTGCGATGCTAGCGACTATGCTGTGGGAGCAGCATTGGGACAGAGGCGAGACAAGATGTTCAAGGCTATATACTATGCAAGTCTTACACTTAATGCAGCCCAACAGAATTATACAACTACTGAGAAAGAGATGCTAGCAGTGGTGTTTGCATTTGACAAGTTCAGAACATATCTCATTGGCACCAAGGTAACTGTTTTCACTGACCATGCAGCTCTTCGCTATTTGTTTGCCAAAAAGGATGCCAAGCCCAGGTTGATACGATGGATATTCCTACTTCAAGAATTTGATTTTGAAGTCAAAGACAAGAAAGGTTGTGAGAACCAGTTGGCAGATCATTTGTCACGACTAGAGCTTGAAGAAAGAACTGATGAAGGAGTCATTAATGAGTTGTTCCCAGACGAACAACTGTTTGAGGTAAATTCTAAACTTCCTTGGTTTGCTGATATAGCTAATTTCTTGTCTTGTGGTACTTTTCCTCCAGATCTGAATCATCACCAGAAAAAGAAGTTCTTCCATGATATTAAATTTTTCTTCTGGGATGATCCTTGTGTGTATAAGAGATGTGCTGACCAAGTGATTAGGAGATGTGTTGATGGAGAAGATGCACACAAAATTCTGGAACAATGTCATTCATCACCTTATGGTGGACATTTTGGAGCAACACGAACAACAGCTAAGGTATTGCAATCATGTTTTTTCTGGCCTACTTTGTTTAAGGATAGCTATACCTTAGTGAAATCATGTGATAGATGCCAAAGGTTAGGAAACATTTCTAGGCGTCACGAATTGCCACTGACAAATATTTTGGAAGTGGAACTTTTTGATGTCTAGGGCATAGATTTCATGGGACCTTTTCCCCCTTCTTTTGGTCAATCTTACATATTATTAGCTGTGGATTATGTTTCGAAATGGGTGGAAGCAATCGCCACCAGTACTAACGATGCTCGTGTTGTAGTTAAGTTTGTGCACAAGAATATTTTCACCAGGTTTGGAACACCGAGAGCCATCATAAGTGACGAAGGTACGCATTTTTGCAATAGAATTTTTAACTCACTGATGGCTAAATACAATGTGAAGCACAGAGTGGCATTGGCATATCATCCTCAGTCGAACGGACAAGCTAAAATATCCAACCGGGAAATCAAACAAATCTTAGAAAAGACTGTCAATACAAATCGGAAGGATTGGCCTATAAAGTTGGATGATGCACTGTGGGCTTATAGACAGCGTTCAAGACGCCTATAGGGATGTCTCCCTATAGGTTGGTTTTTGGTAAAGCCTTGTCACTTACCACTGGAATTGGAGCATCGAGCATTTTGGGCAATTAAGAAGTTGAATTTTGACTTGAAAGCCGCTGGCGATGAAAGAAAACTACAGTTAAATGAAATGGAGGAGTTCCGCAATAATGCTTATGAAAATGCCAAGATTTATAAAGAACAAACCAAAAAGTGTCACGATAAGCTCATTGTACGAAAGGAACTAAAACCAGGACAACAAGTACTCTTGTTCAATTCCCGTCTAAAGTTGTTTCCTGGTAAGTTGAAATCGCATTGGTCAGGTCCGTTTGTGGTGGAGACAGTGTATCCTCATGGGGCGATTGAGCTAAAATGCAGTGATGGGAGGACTTTCAAGGTGAATGGACAGCGAGTTAAGCCATACTATGGAAATGAAGTAAGGCACCTTGACAACATTCCTTTGGGCGGATCAACTTGATGAAGACTGATGGTAGTCAGGCTGAAGACATTAAACCAAGCGCTTATTGGGAGGCAACCCAAATTTTTGTTTCTCTTTTGCATTTTTATTTCTTTTTTTATTTTATTTTTGTATCATGATTATTTTTGGTTGTGTGTTTTTAAAATAGTGTGTGCTTATATCCTCCCAAATTTAATGAATCCCAATTGTTTCTTTTCAGGACTGACAATTTGAGAAGAAAATAATTTTGACGAAGCAACACCGCACCCGCGGTGCTAACTTTACCGCACCCGCGGTCGTGCAATGGTTAATAATGCAAGAAATGCCGAAACATCACCACACCCGCGGTCGTGCAATGGTTAATAATGCAAGAAATGCCGAAACATCACCGCACCCGCGGTCCCTCCTAGCACCGCACTCGCGGTCGATGAATTTTGAAAAATACAAGAACTGCCGAGAGAGCACCGCACCCGCGGTCTTGATAACACCGCACCCGCGGTCGCACAACGTGGAATAAAAAAATAAATCGAAGCAGCACCGCACCCGCGGTCCTGATTTCACCGCACCCGCGGTCGATGATTTTTAACACAGATTTGGGCAGAATTTGACACAATCGAAGAACACCTATCACAAAACCCTTCCTCCATTTCGAAATCCTCACTCAAACAAACATTTTTCACTCTAAATTTTTGTCATTCCTTCAACAAATTTACCACTACAACCTAAATTGCTTCACTCATTTCCTCAAATATCACTTTCTTTCAACAAGAATCAACAACAGACCTAGGTTTTGAAAAGGGGATCGAAATTTTTCTTCAAAATTTTGTTGGAGCTTTGATTTGTTCTTCAAGAAACAATTCAACACACTCAATGTGAGCAAATTCATTGCATATTTGTTGAAAAATTGAAATTATTGGTGTTAGTTGTTATGGAAGGAATTTAAATTTGGTGAAGTACAATCTTGGTATTGTGGATATTGTTGATTGATTGTTGGGTAAATTGTTGAGGTGTGGATATTGTTTGTATTGAGTTTGGGGGAGTGCTAGAATCATTGAAGTTTGAGAATTGGATTGAAGTAAATTTGGTGTTTGAAAGGTGTTCGACACAATGCCTCTAAGAAGAAAACAATCTAAGGGTGCATCATCCTCACCAACTGTGAATTATGATGCAAGTCGGTTTTATGATGAGAGGGCGGAGGAGCAATATGGCAAGATTTTGAATAGAAGCATTATAAAAGAAAAGGGATTTGATCTTAGTGCCCCTCATACGGAAATTGGACAAATGCTTAGGGCTCGGCAGTGGGAGGAGTTTGGCAGGCAGCCACTGGACGCTGTAATTTCATTGGTGAGAGAGTTCTATGCTAACCTCAAGGTTAGGTATGATCGGTTGACGGTGTTTGTGCGAGGAAAATGGGTAGCCTTTGATGCACATACAATTAACACGTTATATGGTATCCCTGCAATCATGCACGACGAATATGAAGAATACAGGAACGAGCATGTTGATTATAATAGTATTCTTCAAACAATTTGTATACAGGGAGCTGAGTGGAGAATGAGGAACAATGTGCACATCAGCCTAGCGAAGTCTGATCTGAAGACTGTTGCGAAACATTGGTATTCATTCATTTCTGCTAGGATCAAGCCTACCGAACACACCACTACCGTCATCAAGGATAGGGATATCCTCACATTTTGCATTATGACAGGGAAGGCAATTGATTTAGGTCAATTGCATCAGCATTCGATACTTGATTATGCAAGAGGTAACTCTCCGAGTGAACTTCTCCACCCCTCTCTCATCACTGTTTTATGCCAACATGCGGGAGTGACTTGGGCAGCGAATGAAGAATTGTTGAAGCCAAAGAATGAAATTTTGGTTATTCAACCATTTGTGGGAGTCAGAGGTGATCAAGCTGCAGCACGTAGAGCTGAAAGGGAATTCAATAGGAGAGCTGCAGAGAGACGTGCCCAAGCTCAGGCTCAAGAACCACCACCGCAACACAGGCAGAGGAGAGATAGATTGACTCAGTTGGAAGAGGATATGCGAGTTCAACGCCAAGAGATGGATTCTTTTCGGTATAGGACCGATACATTCATGGGGTATATGATGGATTTCACATCGGTCTTGGCTCAGCAATTTCCATCTGCTTCCACTTCTGGCCATCCATTTCCACCTCCTCCACAGTGGCCACCCGTTTACCACCCGCCGGAGTTCCAACCACCCCACGACGACGAAGATGAGGATGATGGCAATGACCACTGACGGTCGTTGCCCAGTGTATGTGTATTCTCCTATTTATCATGCTTATTTACATCGAGGACGATGCACATGTTTAAGTTTGGGTGAGATTTGGTTTAGTTCATTTTATTTTATTTTTGTGTTATTTTATTTGGTGTGTTTATTTTTCTTTTTGTGTGATAATTTTTGGGTTATTTTGTGTGTTTGTAGTATTTTAGTCATGAAATTTTTTATTTCGAAATGGCCAATGATGAAAATATTTTTTTTTTGTATTGAAAAGAAAGGTCATGCATTACATTCATGTTAATCGATAAATTTGAAAAATTTAGAAAATAAGCATGACACTTGGTAAGTTTGAGACTTATAATTTCTATAAAACTTTGTGATGTTCATTGGACATTGAAATAAATTTTTTGCAAACACATAGATGATTGAGGCAATCTTTAAATTTATTTGGGCCAATTATATTGTTCATAAACATTCATTTGAAGCCCTTTTGAGCCTACATGAGAAAAGAATTGTGTTTTTTTTTTGAAATTTCTTGGAAGCCAAGCACTTTTCGTTTTAATATATATGTATTTGAATGATGCATTGAGACACCATTTTCACGATGATTAGATTCTACTCTTTGATGGTGAATTGAGATTTTGTCTAGAACTATCCAAACATCACTCGAGGCGAGATACGGACAAATTATGATTTAGGAATGATTTAGGTGATTTTTGGATCGATTGAGCCTTTCAAGCTACCAAATAAAAATAATTTATCATTTGTCACCTCTTTGAGCTTATATGAATTTGAATGGCACACGTAAATATGTGTAAAAGACCCCCATTCAAATATTTTTTTCAAGTATCCCACAATTACCAACTTTTTGAATATCTTATACAATTATTTCCTACCTTCTCAAGGGAGTAAGAATTCAAAAGATTAAAGAAAGTGATATTCTCCTACAAAAAGAAAACAAAAAAAAAATGAATAATGTTACATTGATGAAGTTGGAGAAAAAGGGGAGAAAAAGAGATGAAATGAATAAAGAAAAAAATGGAGATATAAAAGAAAAAGTGGAGTTTGCAAAAGAGAAAAAATTCAAGTTACTCCCTTATTTGAACTCCTAATCTTTATTTGTAGCCATGAACCGAGGCCTAACATTACAACCATTTAAAATCCTATTAACCTAGTCATAGTTGTCCAATATACTAGTGGAGAGTGATTGGGGGGA
The DNA here is from genome assembly GCF_022965805.1 of Primulina eburnea. Taxonomy (NCBI): domain Eukaryota; kingdom Viridiplantae; phylum Streptophyta; class Magnoliopsida; order Lamiales; family Gesneriaceae; genus Primulina; species Primulina eburnea. The sequence continues at coordinate 14,529,798 of NC_133112.1, read as the reverse complement.
TCTAGCCTATGGACAATTGATAAACACTTTCATTGAGTAAGAATCTTGATCAATTTTACACACACCTCATTGCATCAAATATTTATTGGGTATCCCTTTCTTGAATGAATATTGCTTTGAACCTAATCTTTAACGAAAAAGACCTTGTGATATGTGTTTGTAAAAATTTGAAATCAATTGAGAATGATTTGAAACATGGTTGAAGAGATTTAAAGTTAGAGAATTAACCAATCACATGATTTTATCCTGATGACCAAGTGGTTGAATTGATGTGAATTGTGAATGCATAAAAGGTTTTAAATTTATCTTGAGGCCAAAGTTTTTAAAATATTTCATGACTTGTTTGTTTGTTTGTTCTTGTTGTTTTGTTTTGCTCGGGACTAGCAAAATCTTAAGTTTGTGGGAATTTGATAAGTGCAATTTATTGTACTTTTATTACTTGTTTTTAACTTGGAATTTTGTGATTCTTGAGCAGGTTTTATTTGATTTGTTGTTGTTTTTGTTATTGTAGTTTGGAAGCTTAGAAATGAGAGTTTGGAGTGGTATAGTGATGAATTAGAAGGTGCAAAGGACAAAGTTTTACGAAGCAGGACCGCACCCGCGCTCCCTAACTGGACCGCACCTGCGCTACATGCCGAAGCATGACCGCACCCGCGGTCATGCTAAGACCGCACCCGCGGTCTCACACGGTGGACATGAAGATTTCTCCCGAAAGCCAACCGCACCGGTGGTCCTTCCATTACCGCACCCGCGGTCGTGCACCAACAGCATTTCGGAAATTCTGAAACTTTGTGGACTTTGAATAAAAGTAGAGGAAAATGGTGTGCTACGTGGGGAATCTTGTCTGGACTATAAAAGGATGCTCTTATTCATCATCTAGGTCATATTGAGGAGCAAGAAAAAGGGTGGAGGCTACAAGGAAAGGATTGAAGATCAAGCTCATCTTCTTCAACAAAGTTCTTGCATACTTTTGGACAAAAACTTCATACACTCCAAAACTCTTGTTCTAAGTTCTTCTTTCTTTATTTTTACTTTTATTTGATATGTCTTGTTTAAGATTTATGTGTTGTTGTGTTATTTGTATTATTATGAACTAAATATTAATTCTAGAGGAATGATGGAACAAAACTAGAAACCATGTGTTGAAATTTATAATTTATGCTATATAAGTTTCCTTTCTTGTTCATTTGTATTTTTCCAATCATAATGCTTTCATTTTATTGGCCATATCTTGAATGATTTGTATGTTTATAAATTATCACTTGGAAAAGGGAATTTATAAACAAGAAAGGGAAAAATACATCGATGGTATTTATATAGTTTGGGAGGACATATCTTGCTATTGAAGCCATTAAAAGACTTTAGTGCTTATTGTGTTATTTAATTATAGATTGTTGACAGGGATGTTACAATCTTTTGTTAGATAATTAGTATCTACTTAGCACTCGGGAGAGGGAGTAGATAATTATAGAATTCTTGGTTAATGAATAAGAAGGACAATTATAATATAGCTACACAAAATAGCACATGGTGGATAATTGCGTGAAGTCAGATCTCTAGATGTTTTATTCCATTGTTCAACTTTGTTTGGTACTACAATTAAATTTATTTTCAATCTAGTTATTGGTATAAACAAATCTATCAATTGATTATTCTAAATAAAATCGAAACTATTTTAATTACAAGCATTAATATAAATTTAGAAAGACATTCCTCGTGGGATCGACACTTGTACTCAAAATTACATTTTACTATAACTTGACGTCGTGCACTTGCGAGCAATCAAGAAAACACGCAACATCCAACCTGGAAGGAAGAGTAGTACAAATCAAGAATGTAACGCCCCAAATTCGACGACTGTCCTCACTGTACCAAGACGAGTCTTTCCAGCGTGCTTATGTCCTCACTCACACGCACCCTGGGAAACTTCCAGGGGGTCACCCATCCCAAAATTTCCCCAAGTCAAGCACGCTTAACTTTGGAATTCTTATGTGATGAGCTACCGAAAAGAAGATGCACCTTCTTGCATGGTTGTCCTTCTGCAGGCTTTGGTGCTGCAGGTGGTGGCTTTGGTGGTCCTGGCTGCTGGTTTTGACCTTGGGGATGTTGGGGCCCTTGAGGTCTAGGAGGACCCGTATAAGGCTTCTTGTTAGGCTGGTTATTATTTTGATGTTGTTGCCTCTTACGCTGTAACTCAAACTCGATGTCCTTCAAAGATTGCTCAGCCTGATATGCATAGGTGACTGCAGTAGCATAATCTAAAGGACGCATCATCATAACATTATTCCGTATGGTGGGTCGTAATCCATCATGAAATGTCTAAGCTTTTCTTCAGCATCCCTGGCAATAAGGGGTACAAAGTGACAACCCCTATCAAATTTTTTTACAAACTCAGCAACAGACGAGAATCCTTGACGGAGGCTCATAAACTCTCTCTTCAGTCGTCCTCTAACATCAGTAGTGAAATACTTCTCGTAGAATATCGTCTTGAATTGAGCCCAAGTAAGAGTAGCGAGTTCAACACCGTGCTCGGCTGCTTCCCACCATAAGGAAGCATCATCTCTAAGTAGATAAGTGGTACATCTCACACGGTCAGCATCTCCCATGTCCAGATAGCGAAAGTGTACCTCGAGTGACCGAATCCAACCCTCAGCAATAAAAGGATCGGTAGTGCAGAAAATTCCTTCGGCCCTAGCCTCCGGAACTGATCATATATGTCATGCTGTGGCCTAGGTGCATGCTGCATCTGTTGCAACTGCTGCTGATGTATCTGTTGATCGAAGAGACGAGCCATTCCTTCTAGTGCTCGAGTAGCAGCATCCCCTGGAGGAGGTGGTGGGGGTGCATTCCCTTGATGGTTCACACTGTTCTCTGCTCGGTTCTCATTACTAGGGGCACGTCTAGGAGGCATTTTATCTGAACGTTTTCCAATTTCTAACGTAACCAACATGCATTTAAATCTAGGTTTTCTAATAATGTAACATATCCTAATTCATTTTAGCAATTTAAGCATGCAAAGCATATATACTCAAAAACCTATTATACATGTAGCGTAAACATATTATTCATGTCATCATGCAGGTAACATCATATAAAATCATATAAAGCATGTAAAACATACAAATTGAGGCTTGACGACTGATCTTTCCGGCGCTGATGGTGGCACAACCCTTTACAGGACCTTTGCTCCGATACCAACTGAAACGTCTGCTTATTCGTTTTCTTAAAAAGTACTAGAATATTTTTTTTTGGCCAAATACATAAACCTCATGAAAATATTTTTACCCTTTAAAATAAAACATCATCCAACTAGCATTTTAAAAATCAAGTGAAATAGTCATAAAAAATGAAATCGTCGCATGTTTTACCAAACCTAAAAAGCAATAAATGTTGAAAAGTGTAGCTCATACCAAACCTTTCAAAATCTCTCAAAAAGCATAAATAAAATGTCGTAAAAATCTTTAACTTAAAATCATAAACTTAAATGCGGAAAATAGAAGCGCTATTCCTCGGGTTATGTGCACCGACAGTCCAGCAAAGTCACCCATCAAGACCTCCCATGTCATAATTATTAATATCACCTACATCATACACACCTAGTGAGTTTAAAGACTCAACACATCATATCCTTGATAACAAGTAATACGTAATACAGTTAACATATAACAGTGAAAAATACTTGTACTTAAAATATCGTTTTCATGAAGATGCATAATCTTAAAACATAACATTTTCGTAAACATTTTCATGATGCATAAAACTTTAAATAAAAACGTTTTTTTTCATAATCTTATGCATAAACGTTTTCATATAAACATAAACATATTCATATTAATATCCATATTCATATCAACATATTCATATTCATATTCATATTCATATCAACATAATCATATTCATATTCGTATTCATGTTCGTGTATGTTGAATTCAGATCTTGATTGTGACTCGTATTCTTAATCGTATTGGGCAATGGATCCATCTACATGTAACCACAGTACTGGACGGCGGGGACACCAGCGACACTTTCACCCGTCAATAGGGCCTTGGCCAACGTATTAACATATTCGTATTCATATCACGTATTCGTATTCATATCACGTATTCGTATTCGTATTCGTATCCGTATCTGTATCCAAGAAAACACGATCGTCGGGCTCCCACTGAGACCATAACCTTCACGATATTTCCAATCATAGTTAGTCACAATCCCTTCACATCCTTCAAAATGTCATATTTCCATCACTTAATAAAAACATGCATAATAATATCTTTTTATTTTGAAACCAAGCATGCAACATGTCTTTTAAATCTCCATATTTAAATCATAACAATCACAGACATTTAAAAAAAAATCATAATTTAACATATTAAAAATCATAAACCTCCATGAATAAAATAAAAATTTTAACATCGTAAACATTTAAATCATAAACATTTAAAATAGACGTTTTATCATATTATCATAAATCAATAAACATATTATCTTAAAAATCCATAAACATTTAAAATAGACATTTTTGGCATATTAAATCACAAAAACATCAATAAATATTTCAAATAAGCATATTAGCATAAAACAGCATTCACGGCACTTGCCATGACGTTTACTAATTTTTTAGGTGTAAAAAGATCATTTTACCCATATGCGTAAATTTCCCGTTTTTGACATTTTCTTAATTTCATTGACTCTAACATGTCCCAAATAATTATTTAAGCTTACATGAATTTTTCCATATTTTTATTTAGCTTAAATCGAGGACTTTTTAAATTAATATTTAAATGCGATGTATTAGTGCGTTTTAATCTCGAATTAAACCAAACTTTAATATAAAATTCTCAAATTAAAAAATTAGGCTTATAATAATTAGTAAGCTTAAACCTAATTTTTCATAATTTTATGAAGCTTAAAACTAGGCTTTTCAATTAACTCGTTAATTAGCATTTCGTGCGTCGATTAAATCCCGATTAAATCCAAAAAGCGTTATTTTGATCCCAAATTTTAAACATAGCATTTTTATTATTTATTCTACCCTTAAAAATCATGAACCACCCCCGTGGACCCATGGATTCCATTTTCCTTCAAAAATTTTCGTTTTTGACACAACGACAAACACACCGAGCCATCTCACAATTTACTCGAGCCACGCCCAAGCCACCTCGAGCCAAAACCTAGCCAACCTATCTAGGGACCCTCTTGACCAATCCCAGCCCGTAAAAAAGCCCTGGCCCGATCAAAACTTGCTGGAAACTCAACCCAATATTCTGCTATGTTGTGTGTGTGTTTCCTTGTATGTCTAGGACTCCTAACCCAACTAAGACTCTATCAGCCGACCCTCCACCGAGCCCACACGACCCTAACCTTCCCTAGACCACGCCCAGACCAAGCCCAGACCAAGCCAAGCCCCTAGACCCCGCGCACGAGCCGCCTGAACAGCACAACAGCCTCGCGCGTTTGATGCCTCCCTCACGATTTCCACTTCCAGCTGAGCCAGCATCAAACCCAGCCGCACCACGCCCTGGACCGACCCCTACCCATCACACTAGGACCCTGATGGACCACCCAGATCGTCCCCAGACTGAGCCGCGAGCCCCTCTTCTCTCCTGAACAAATCATGCGCGTGAATATGGGAGGAGTCCCACTTCGGGTGGACTCCTTCCCCAAGCCTAAAACTCGAACCCTAGCCACCCTAGGACCCAAACCAGCCCTAGACCGAGACCACCCCTAACCCTGGACGATCCCTGGTCGAGCCCCCTAGCCCCATGCATAGGAACCGAACCCTTGCACCTTGACACACCAAAACAACTCACGGTTCCCTCCATACTCAGGCCCACGGCCCCAGCTTCTGTCATTGTTTTGTGCAACATTATTGGTGGATTTCGGTGACTCTAAAACATGTGTAAATCATCCTTAATTATATCCTAGCCATGGCAGCCCCTTTAGCAACCATATAAACATGTTTTTGGTACAAAAATCAAGCTTTAAAAATCACCTTTGATGTATGAACGAAAATAAAACAAAGTTTCCCTTATTTTTCATGCAATTTCAAATATAAATGCATAATATGGTGTGATGATGAGTAAGGGAGAATATGGCGTGCCTTTGCGTACTTAACGCACGAAAAACTGTTGACGATTTGCGAAGAACGGACAAGAACCTTGGCTTGAATTCCCTTGAGCTTTACCGAAAATTTTCTTCTAATTTGTTGTGTTGTGTGTCATGTGATATGGTGGGGTTTGGGAGATAAAATTATGATTTGAGGCGTGTGATAGTGGGAAGGGTTTGGGGTGTTTAACATTTTAAATACTAATAAAATCTCTAAGCAAGGCTTTAGGCCCATTAGGTAGATAATTAGGCCGAATAGTTCTTGATTAGACTTTAATTAAAATATAAAAATAGTTTTGTTAAAATAACTTTGTGAATTTATTAGCTGGATTGTCAAGAAATTCGTATTTTTGTTGAAAAACCAACACCGATAAAAATTACGTCACGGCGTATAAAATCAACTAAAAACCTCTTATTTTAAAAAATAAGAAAAACCAACACCCATATTTTAAATAATTAAAAACAATTATTTAATAAAAACATTTTACGTTTTTCAACCATCGGTCTCCGTTCTTCGATTGAAACTTGAATAATCCTTAAAAATAAAGTTTTATGCATAATAACACTAAAATCATATTTAACATATAAACATGCATATCACATAATCAATTAAGCAATTAAAATAATTTAATTAACGATTTTTCAGAATTCCTAGATTTGTATGCTGTTGGATTACGTCATCTTAGTTTTGGACCTTGCAATTCCTCCTCCCCTTAAATAAAATTTCATCCTCAAAATTCGCTTATACCTCTAACCCTAAGTTTAGATTCTAATATCCCAAAATCCATGCTTCCGTTGCTCTACGTACTCTGGTCAAACTGAAGTTCTAATATGTTCTCATGTCTTCTTGATCCCAATTAATTTCTAATAACCAATTTAACATTTTATGCAGTAGTAAGCAATATAAAAATGTTAAATGACTAGGTTACCCGCAATAAATGTAGTGTAGCATTCATAGCATATGCTCGTCCCATAGTAGGTGCACTCTTCTTTGGGCAATCAAGGGCCTTGTGCCCTTCTTCTTTGCATATTAAGCACTTAGTAGCATATGACTGCTTGGGAAGTCAAATAGTAGGGGGGGTTCACCAGTTTCTACTACCACAAGGAAAACGATCATGAGAGAGCAGACACGCCGTTTATGATTCCAACCTGGAAGGAAGACTAGTACAAATCAAGAATGTGATAGATATATATTTAAGGAGTTAACAATATTTACTGGCTCAACAAAAATTTATTGAATTGGACTTAAGGAGGCCATAGAGCTTCGTTATCAGTTAGGTATTCGTGGGGATTAAGTATTAGATAGCTAAATTGAATTCGTAGACTGGTGTAATTGCATTGACATGGACAGTTTAAAGAAGATATGGAACTTGAATATATTATTTGGTGTAATTATCGGTATTTTTAATTACCAAGGAGTCGGATACTGGTCACGAAAATGTGGACCAGAATACAGCCCCATCACATCAGCTAAATCTCTAAATCTTTGTACGAAACTATTATTACAATGTTTTTAATATTATTACTAGAAATCATAATTATATCATATTTCAAATATGTAGCACAATTTTTAAATGCTTGGTTTAATTATGATATAATTATTCTAAAAATTGTATTTAATGAGTTAACATTTATTATTTCATCCTACATTGATCAATAACCTACTTCAACCTAAAAACAAATATTATTAAATTTAGAATACTTTATATATATATATATATATACAAATGTGGTCATTTTGATGATAAAACAGTGTGAGGAAATTAGCAAATGAATTAAAGAATCATTTTAATGATATTCCTCGAAGAACTGAAATGCTTACACAACAAAATCACGAACCTAATGGTAAATTTTAATTAAACTTTAAATTTCTTCCTCAAAAGATGATATTATTATTATTATTATTATTATTATTATTATTATTATTATTATTATTATTATTATTATTATTATTATTATTATAAAAATAATTTATTATAATATTTTTATCGAACAGTATGCTTTAAGTAAAATTTGTGATTCAATATGTAACACAAAATAGAAAAAAATGCATTCCTAAGATTTTTAAATCGTGATACTGTTAGAGTTGGCAAGGAAATGGGTTGGGTAAAAAAATATAAATAACAATAAAAAAATATTGATTTATTTTTTATTATTAGTTCGGCAGGATCAAATAGAGTCAAAGTGGATATATGGAAGAGACACAATCGGCATTTAATTTATATTCAAGCCAGACATTGACATGTTATTTTATATTATTTGCAATTAGTATTCTTCTCTCGTATTAAAAAAAATTGAACTGTGAATGTCGAATTTAATTTATTAGTAGCAAGATTTCATTGTTTCCGTAGATGTTTTCTTGAAATTTAAGTAATGCTTCCTCTGGTAGAATTGAAGATCCAAAAACATAATTAATAGATGGTCGAAAAAAAACCTTATAAAGATTACTCTAGAAAAAAGAGAAACATAATTAATATATATTTCGTTTTAGAAAGGATAAACAATATATCAATATATGAATATAGTTTTAGCAAAATTTGTTACAAGATTATATAATATATCAATACAAGAATATATTTTTAGTAAAAAAAAAATAATGATTCGGTTATGGACTTTTGGATAGGGAAAAAGAGGAAACATTAAAGAAAAGAGGAAATAAGAGGAGAAAGAAAGTATTTTTCTATTTGAAAATTAAAGAAAGAAAAAAAAAAGAATTTTTGTTTTGTTTGGGAATTGTACAGAAGTGGGAGGAATTTCCTTCCATTTTTTCTCTTTTGGCCGCGGAGGAGAAGATTTTCCTTGCTATTGCTTTTCTATTATCTTACTTTAAAACTCCTATATAAAACTTTTTTAAAATTTTCTTTCAAATCTTTTATTTTCTCTCCATTGTGATCCTTGCAAATGAGAGTAGATCGGGCGACCTAATTCATATATGTAATTCAAATTAATACTTTCAACATAAAAGTAATAATTTTTTCATTAATCGGGTTGGATCAGAGTTCTATCTAAAAATATTGATTTATGAGACGTTCTAATAGGAATTTTTGTACGAATACGAAGTCTGTTTTTCTTGTGATTGTGCTTATAGTCTATTTCCCTTATTTTCTAATCACCTCATCACTCTTTCCAGCGTAGTACATTTTGTCTAATTTTGTTATTTAGAAAGAGTTTTATTAGCTTTCAATTTCAAGTGATGTTGAACAATATATTTTCCTGCATAGATAAAAGGCAAGATGAAGCTTCTTGTTCTTTACCTCTTGGGAAGATACAAGGTACCCCTTCTTGATTTCGTGGCATCAGCTATTTTTTTCTTTGTTTTTTTTTTTGGGACAAAAGCAAGAAATTTTGAGTCTCATAATCCACGGTGATGAAGAAACAGTTTCTCAAAGACTAAGACAATTAGAAGTAATTCTAATCCCTTTAAGAAAAATAACCGCTTTTCAAATGCGAAAAAACTCACTTGTATATTTGCTTTAACTTGATAAAGTTGGGTGGTACGTTTAAAAATAAGAGGTATAAACCTATTTATACTACTCATTCTACTTTTCAGAGTATTTTACAATTATATACAAGGGGAAGATTATAGAATGTTCCACTCTATATACAATTACACGATTCTAGAGTGTTCCAAGTTGCTACATTACTCTAGATTAATTTAGTACTAACTAGTCATGTCTAGAATATTCCGTATCTTCCTACAAGATTCTAGGATGCTCAAGACTCTTTACGAACAACATAGATAATTCCACAAAACTCTCGAGTGATCCGGAACCTTATGAAGTTTTCTTTGATCATGTGTGGTTAGAACATGATGGATCTTTCTGGATTGAACTTTGCCTCTTGAAAGCATTTTCCTTCGACTCTTGTGCCAAGTTCCGGTCAGTGACACAAGACTCTTGTGAGGTTGTGAAGTAAAAATTTCACATAGAAACAATATCTAAATTTAATTGGTCACATGTGAATTAAATTATTTTTTTGAAAAATTAAATGAAACACACCATTTGGTCTTCTCATGATCAAAAAATAAAATAAAATTTAAAATCAAATGAAAAACACCGTTTGGTCTTCTCATGATCATGGTCTTCTCATGATCTTAAGATATTCTAATTAAATATATATATATATATATATATATATATATATATATATATATATATACACACTTAATCAGAATATCTTAAGATCATAAAATGAAGCAATCCAACGATACCACCGTTTTACGGTCAAGTACTTGTTGATTTCTTTGACTAGTTTTATTATTATTTGATTAAGTTAGTTTTCATATTTGATTGGTCATAACTGTATTTACAATATAATCAACCACCCAATGAAATTTTATATATGTCAGTCCAAATGCATACTATCAAAACAAAGTCATACTATCAAAACACAGTCCAAACGTAAGCAGCAGGTGATGACAATATTGAAAAGATGAGTGAAAATTTGTTTGATTTTCAATCAAATAGCCAAGTGAGAAAAATGTCGGCAAAATAAATTACAACATGAAGCATTAATGATGGTAGGTATATATTTGAAAAAAAGGAAAGAAAACACGTATGTTTTCACACAGACAAAAATCTCTATAAATAGAGTTCCCTTTCCTCATTCAGAAATCATCCCTTTATCGAGTTTTCTCTCATCTCATAGAATTTGAGTGCTTAATTTAATAATATTTATGAGATGTTTGTTCTCATTTATTAAGAGAGTATGTGTTTTCTTTGAAAATACAGTGAGTGGTTGTACACTATAAAATATTATAGAGAATTTTTTTCATCTTGCCAATGGTTTTTACCCTTATAATTGTTAGGAATTTTTCACTTAAATCTCGTTATACAAGATTTAGAGAAAATTACCAGTTTAGAATCACAAGTTGTGGGTTATAGAGACGCTCTTGAGCGGGTTAAAATTAAAATGAATGAAATAAAGAAAGCTGGGGATGAAGAGAAGCTTACCCGTGTTTTTGAGGGAATGATTTTTGAAAGGGAGAATAAAATTGAGGAGAACGCCAAGACAGCAAGAGAAGAGGAGGGTAAGAATGCTGCAACATAATGTTGGTGTGGCATTGGAGTTAATGAGATTTTACCACTCCAGGAAATAATCCTAATTCCAGGCAGCAACCTTGTATTATTGTCCGAGGCATAGATGTTGAACTATTTCTTTGCTATTGTTTAATCTTCAAAACATTCGAAATTTTGTCAAGGAAGTTTTACAACTGTTGATATAAAATATACTTCTAACAAAGTATAAATGATTTATCATATTTATATTTGTTGGATCTCGGTTTTCTACACGCCCAAACGCAGAGGAAGTTTAAATTTTTTTTATTTATTTTGACAATCAAAATATGATTTGCTTTGGACGTTCGTGTGATTTTAATATAAACATTCATAGGGCGATATAATTTATACCTTTGGTGAACAAGTCACTTGGCTCCAACTATTCCAGGGTTAGCGTAGATAGCTCTTGATGAATCCCTGCGTACTTTTTTCAAGGAACTCCTTCTTTATTCTTCTACTCAGGTCCACGACTAAATGATTTATTTCTCTTCCAATTTGCACTAAAAAATTGGAAGATATTTTGCATAGAGATAGAACACAAAGAAAAATCGACCCAATCCCTATCAACTAAGGTGGCCGAAACTTCTTTGCGAAAGAAACAAAATATCGAGAGCAGCAATTCCAATTGAGAAGAAGCCGAAAGTCCCCTTTTAAAAGCCTTTTGGATGCCATTCACGTAAATAAGAATGAAATCCTTATTAATATTTCTAATTGTAATTTCCTTAATTAATAATATTAATTAAGTTAACAAATTATATTAATTAAGTTAACAAATTTCAATAAAAATATTACTCACGAGAATTGCAAGTCATGGAAGCTAGGGTTTAGCTCATCAACCATTATTTATAATTAAGTGATGACCTAATTACCATAAAATAATACATGGGCTTTTTAATTAACATTAATGGGCTTGATTAATTAATTGGGCTAGTAGAACTAGTTTAATTAATTAATCAAGGTCCATTAAAGTTTAATTATTTAGTATATTGGACTTGTACTTCTACAAGCCCATTAAACATACTTCCCACTATATTTAATTTAATATTTAATAAACTCAACCTTTGAGCTTTATTAAATACATTATAAATTCAATTTAAATTTAATATTTAAATTATAAATTCAACTCCTTGAATTTTATCACCTCCAAAATTTAATATTTAATAAACCCAACTTTTGAGTTTAATAAATTAAATTATCAAATTTTATAAATTCAACTCCTTGAACTTATTCTCTCCAAATTTCATAAATTTAATTTTTTGAATTTACTATCTCATAAATTCAACTCCTTGAATTTATTTTCTCAAAATTTAAATATCATAAATTCAACTATTTGAATTTACTATATCATAATATAAATTCAACTCCTTGAATTTATTCTCTCCACGGGAATAAACGATCTAGTGCTTGTGTGACCCTCAATGGTTCAGGGATACAGCTAGCCGTGAGTTCACAACTCTTTGTGATTCAGGACATAATCTTTTATCCGGGCTTACCCTAGTTAGCCCCATTCTTTTCATCAACACCTTGATCAAGAATGTCAGAACTCATTTCTGATTACACCCATCGGATCATGGTAAGAGCGTCTAGTAGCATCGCCCCATGATCCCCTAGGTATCACTGATAGTGCCTGGAATAACTAGTCGATTATGATTAACGTACAATATAGTACCCTTCATCTCATATATCCCGATCGAATCTGCAACCATTGGTTCATCGAGGGTTGTATATTAATTCGATAACTATGAGATAACTATAATAGTGGCATCGCGTGTACTATTTGAGAACTCCTTCTCTAATGTACATCTCATACTCTGGCCAGAGATTCCATGCACTATTATTTCATTAGATCACACAGGATATCCACACCCGTAGGTGAGCGGTGAATCCCCAACTACAATGCACTGGCTCCTATATGTGTCACAATTGTACCCAACCTCGCTACCTGATGACACTCTTGGAGCCGGTAAACGAGTCAAAGCACAACCCTAGCATATAGAGCCTCAGTGTTGTCCCGGGTCGTAAGGACTAATGGTGTACAATCATAACCACGGACTTATCCTCTCGATGAATGATAACTACTTGGAAAGTCCGAGGGAGGGTTGTTCGATATAATCATCTTATGACTACCCATCTGCATGTTTGGACATCTCTATGCCCTTACCAAGAAACGCAGTACACAACATCACAGATGCTAGTCTCGAGCTCAAGCGACCTTTATCCATGTTTTAGGCGGCTGAATCGACTAGGAACGAATTTAGATCATACAATGTTTACAAATGAGTTTCAACATCGAATTACGATTCATTTGTATTAAAGCATAATCAAAGACTTCATCTATGCTGATTGCATGGGTATACAGATAAAGTATCACGAAACCATTAAAAGTTAAATTATATTAAAATAAAGATTGTTTATTTTACTTGAGTCAATAAATTCCCTAACCAACCGGTGGCTTGCAGGGCATCTACTATAACAATCTCCCACTTGACCTAGAGCCAACTACCCTTAACTTTAATCCCATTGCTTTGCGATGCTTCTGAAATAATGGTCCTGGCAACGGCTATGTAAGTGGATCAACAACATTTTCTGCAGAGGGGACTCTTTCGACTGATATGTCTCCTCTTCCCACAATCTCCAGTATGATGTGGAACTTCTTCAGTACATGTTTGGATCGCTGATGAGACCTTGGTTCCTTTGCTTGCGCAATGGCACCAGTGTTGTCGCAGAACGACGGGACTGGATCAACTCCATTAAGAATAACGCCCAACACTTGGACAAAATTCCTCATCTAAACTGCCTCTTTGGCTGCATCAAATGCAACAATTTATTCAGCTTCAGTGGTGGAATCCAAAACGGTGTCTTGCTTGGAACTTTTCCAAGAGATATCCGCATCATTTAGCATTAATACAAAACCAGAGGCCGATTTCGAATAATCTACATCACATTGGAAGCTAGAATCAGTTTAGCCTTCCAATTTCAATTCTCCATCCCCATAGACCATGAACAAATTCTTAGTCCTTCTCAAGTACTTAAGAATATCTTTAACGGCCTTCCAATGCATTGGACCAGTGTTCGCCTGATATCTGTTTGTAACACTCAAAGTGTAAGCAACATCAGGACGTGTCGATATCATGCCATACATGATACTACCAATAGCTGACGTATATGGAATACATGTCATCATCTCTATCTCTTCATCATTTTTGGGACACATAGCTTTAGATAGAGTAATACCATGACACATTGGTAAGTATCCTCTCTTGGACTCTTCCATAGAGAATCGTTTTATAATGGTATCGATATAGGTGGCTCGAGTGAGTCCGAGCATCCTCTTTGATCTATCTCTATAGATTTGTATTCCCAATAACTAGGATGCTTCATCCATGTCTTTCATGGAGAATTTACTGGCTAACCATACTTTAGTTGATTGCAGTAATCCTACATCATTCCCAATGAGCAGGATATCATCAACATAAAGTACTAGGAATGTCACTGCACTCCCACTAACTTTCTTGTACATGCACGGTTCCTCGGGATTCTTAGCAAAACCAAACCTTTTGATAGTGCTATCAAATCTGAGGTTCCAACTCCTTGATGTCTGCTTGAGACCATATATTGATCTCCGAAGTTTGCATACCTTATGCTCACTTCCTACTGATGTGTATCCCTCACGTTGAGACATATAAATTTCCTTTTTTGTATGTCTCCATCGAGGAATGCAGTCTTTACATCCATTTACCATATCTCATAGTCATACCATGATGCTATGGCTAGTAGTATTCTAATGGACTTAAACATAGCAACTGGTGAAAAAGTTTCCTCATAGTCAACTCCTTGCCTTTGAGTATAATCTTTTGCAACCAGCATTGCTTTGAAGGTCACTACCTTCCCATTCGCCCCAAGCTTTCTTTTGTAGATCCATTTGCACCCTATAGGAACGATTCCCTCAGGTTGATCCACCAATGTCCAGACTTGGTTTGAATACATAGAATCCATGATAGGACTCGTTTTTACGTGTTTTTAGTGTTGGTTTTGAGTCGCGTTCATGCATCATATTAGTTTGTTTTAGTTGAATTTTGCATTTTTTTAGCATTATTTAGCATTTGACTGATCTCTTGTATTCTATGGTTATTTTGTAGGAATTGAACCAAAAAGTGGGAGAAACTTTGGCATAATATCGAAGAGGTCTTGCTAGGGCGGTCAAAAAAGTGACCGCCCCAGCGAGCATTGTGGTCTGGCCGAGGATTATTTTGCGCAAGTGTCTCGCTAGGGCGGTCAAAAGTGACCGCCCCAGCAAAACGAGGGACATACTCGAGGAAGCTTATTCGAGGACCTCTCGCTAGGGCGGTCAAAATATACCGCCCTAGCGAGAAGCGAGATTGAGAAAGATTTGTTTCCAAATTTCTAGGGACTCTATCCTACACAAAAATCTAACACACGAGATCAGCAGCCGTTTTTCATCTTTTATCAGACTTTTCATCATTTTTCTTGGAGAGGAGGCTAGGAGAAAAGGAGATTTCGAAGACCTCGAGATTTCCACGCGTCGTGGCCGTCATCCATCGTCATCTTTAGTATTTTCATTATTCAGTATTTTATTTCTTACATTGATTGTGGTTTTTATCATGAATTTTTCAGTAGCTAAAACTCTAGATTTGTTGGGATTTGAGAGGATCCTACCCCGTACTTGGTGTTTAACATTATTTCTCGACGTTTTTATTAGTGATTTGTTAATGTTATTGTTCGTTCTTGTTTCAATCGAAGCCTAGCTAACTTCCTTTGATTATTTCATGTTGTTGATGATATCGATAGAATAATTAACAATATAATCAAATAGTATAAACCACGGATTTACAATTTTAGTAGATATACGGAATTGGATACATGTCGATAGTGATAGTTCACCTGAATGAAAGCTAGTGGATTCCATAGAATGTAATGCAATCTTGAACTGTTAAATATTTGAGGACACTTGAGTACTGCATGTTTTTGATTATTATTAATATAGCTCGACAGAGTATATTAATTAGTCTAGGGAATTCCGTCGAATGCACGAGTAAAAGTCGAGTGTAGTTATTTAAACACGAGTGGTAGGTGAACTGCTAATTCCCAACAAATTCATTTCTCAATTGATTTAATCCAATTAATCATTGATTTCTTGAATACGTTTTCTTTGTATTTTAATTATTTTAGTTGTTTAATTTACATTAGATTAATCATCAACTCATTTTATCGTTGCTAAAGAAATTGTACTTGAAAATAAAAATAGTGTAACGCAGTCCTTGTGGAACGATACTCGTATTCACTTACGTTTATTATAACTTGACTATCGTGCACTTGCGATATTTAAATCGAGCTTTCATTTATAAAATAAATTTTGGGACTATTCACTGTGCAAGTTTTGCTCGATCAAGTTTTTGACGCCGTTGCCGGGGACTGTTGATTCACAAATTTTTATTTTTCATTTAAATTCTTTAGTATTATTTATTTTATTGTTATTTGATACTCTCATTGTGTTGCAGATTTTTCTTGTGGTGCATGCGAAGATCACTCGAGTGTAAGCTTGAGCCTTTTGACCCCGAGATCGAACGCACAGCTAGACGTCGACTACAGCAGCAAAGAGCGAAGGAAAGAATGGAAGGCGATCAACAAAGAGAGGAGCCAAGGCGTATACCGATGTTGGATTATGCACAGCCGTCTCTTGATGGAGCACGTCCAAGCATCGTAAGACCAGTCATCCGAGTTAATCAGTTTGAGATCAAGCCAGCTATCATTCAGATGATTCAGAACACTGTCCAATTTGTGGGAAGTGCACTTGACGACCCTAACTCTCATATAGATGACTTTCTTGAAATTTGTGATACTTTTAAGTTTAATGGCGTGTCTGATGATGCTGTTCGTTTGCGTTTATTTCCATTTTCACTGAGAGATAAAGCTATGTCGTGGTTAAACTGTTTGCATGTAGGGTCTATTACTACATGGGAGGATATGGCAAAGGCATTCCTAATCAAGTACTTTCCTTCGTCAAAGACTATGGAGCTTAGAGCCGACATTACTACTTTTGCCCAATATGAGCAAGAGTCACTTTACGAGGCATGGGAGCGCTACAAGGACTTGTTGAGGAGATGTCCACACCATGAGCTGCCTCTTGGGTTAGTTGTTCAAACTTTCTACTACGGTCTGCTTACTCCTAACCGTACTATGATAGATGCTGCTGCCTGTGGTAACTTACTGAGAAAGACGGCGGAGGAAGGATATGAGTTATTGGAGGAGATGGCTGCTAGTAGCTATCATCCTCAGTCTGATAGGCAGAGACGAGGTGCTGGAGTTAATCAAGTTAATGATTTGTCGGCGGTCTCAGCACAGTTAGAGGCTTTGAATAGAAAGATTGATGGGATGAGCATGAGTGGGTCGGCTATGCGTCTGCAAGAAATTTTCTGTGATAAGTGTGGGGGTGAGCATGATGTGCAGGATTGCCAAGATGGCAATCCATTCTATGTGCGTGAGGGAGCACCAGTAAAACAAGTGGGATTCCAGAACCGTCCTAGAAATGACCCTTACTCGAACACATATAATCCGGGATGGAGGAATCACCTAAACTTTTCATGGGGAGGTCAAAACAACCAAAATCGTCAACAAAGAGGTCCACCATATGGGATGCACCAAGGATTCAAGCCAGAACCGTCTCGGGAGGAGAAGTCCAATTTAGAGCAAATGATGACTAAGTTTATTTCTGCAACAGAGACGAGATTTCAGAACCAAGATGCATCCATAAAGGGGTTAGAGAATCAAGTTGGACAATTGGCTAAGTTGATTGCTAACAGGGAGAAGGGAGCTTTGCCAAGCAACACGAAAAGTAACCCAAGAGAACATGTGAAGGCGGTGGAATTGTGTAGTGGAAAAGCACTCGAGTCTAATGAGGAAAAGACCAAGCACGGTGAGGATGAGGTGGAAAATCGAGGAGGTAAGTCTTCTAACTCTACATCTACACCTATTGCACAGAATAAAATTGTTATCCCTGCACCTTTTCCTGCAGCAATGAAGAAAGCTAAATTAGATGCACAATTTGGTAAATTTCTTGAGATATTTAAAAAATTGCATATTAACATTCCTTTTGCTGATGCTTTATTGAATATGCTAAGTTATGCAAAATTCTTGAAAGATATATTAGCAAATAAGCGGAAGCTAGAAGATCATATGACGGTGAATTTGACCGAAAATTGCTCTGCTTTAGTTCAAAACAAGATGCCTCCTAAGCAAAAAGATCCAGGGAGTTTCTCTATACATTGCATTATTGGTGACATTAATTTTCATAAAGCTCTATGTGATCTTGGTGCGAGTATTAATCTGATGCCTTTTTCTGTGTTTAGGAGACTGGGATTAGGCGAGCCCAAGCCAACTAGGATGTCGTTGCAGCTGGCTGACAGATATGTCAAGTATCCACGTGGGATTATCGAAGATGTTCTGGTGAAAGTGGATAAGTTTATTTTTCCTGCAGACTTTGTGGTACTTGACATGGAGGAAGATTTAGAGATGCCTTTAATCCTAGGGAGACCGTTTCTGGCTACAGGGAAAGCACTGATTGATGTTGAGGAGGGGAAATTGAGACTGAGAGTTGGAGAAGAAGAAATTATTTTTGATGTTTTCAATACTCTCAAGCACACAATGCACAATGATAGTTGCTTTCGTATTGATGTCTTGGATTATCTTGTTTGTGATTTTGTGCAAGATGGATTGAAAGAACCATTGGAGGCCACTCTCACTACTGAAAAGCAGGAGGACGAGCTAGACGAGGAAAAGATGGAGATGGTAGCTCATTTGAATGCCATTCCACCTTGGAGAAAGCAAGTGAGGTTTAGACTAGAGGAATTGGGAGACAGAAAAGATTTAATGCCTCAAAAGTCAAGCCTAGAGGAGCCACCTACTTTGGAGCTCAAACCACTACCTCCACATCTCAAGTACGTATATTTAGGAGAAAATAATAAATTGCCTGTTATTATTTCCTCTTCTTTGACAGATGATATGGAGAGTAAGCTCTTGGGAGTCCTCAAGGAGCATAAAGGGGCGTTAACTTGGAAGGTTTCAGACATAAAAGGGATAAGTTCTTCGATCTGCATGCACAAAATTCTTATGGAAGATAAATACTCACCTCTAGCACAACCACAAAGGAGACTCAATCCAAAGATGCAAGAGGTAGTAAAAGCTGAAACAATTAAACTTCTGGATGCAGGTATCATCTATCCTATCTCTGATTGTGCATGGGTAAGTCCTGTACAATGTGTGCCTAAAAAGGGTGGGATTACTGTTATTACTAATGAAAAAAATGAGTTGATTCCCACTAGAACTGTTACGGGTTGGCGTGTGTGCATAGATTATAGGAAATTGAATGATGCAACCCGTAAAGATCACTTTCCCTTGCCATTTATCGATCAAATGATTGAACGATTAGCAGGTCATGAATTTTATTGCTTTTTAGATGGATACTCGGGATACAATCAAATCACAATTGCACCTGAGGACCAAGATAAAACTACTTTCACTTGCCCTTATGGTACTTTTGCGTTTAGGCGTATGCCCTTTGGTTTATGCAATGCACCTGCAACATTTCAAAGATGCATGACCGCTATCTTTCATGACATGATTGAAAATTTTCTTGAAATTTTTATGGATGATTTCTCTATTTTTGGCTCCTCATTTAATGAATGTCTAGAGAATTTGAACTTGGTGTTAATTAGATGTGAAGAGAGCAATTTGGTGTTAAATTGGGAGAAGTGTCATTTTATGGTTCAAGAGGGGATCGTGTTAGGACACAAGATATCAGAGAATGGAATTGAGGTCGACAAGGCCAAGGTGGAAGTAATAAAAAACTTACCACCACCTTCATCAATAAAAGGAGTTAGAAGTTTCCTAGGACATGCTGGTTTTTATAGGCGCTTTATTAAAGATTTTTCTAAAATTGCTAAACCTTTATCCTCTTTGTTGATGAAAAATGTTGAATTTAATTTTGATTCTGCTTGTCTGTATGCATTCGAGATACTCAAGGAAAGCTTGGTGACAGCATCTGTTCTGACTGCCCCTGATTGGGAGTTACCGTTTGAGGTGATGTGCGATGCTAGTGATACAGCTGTTGGTGCGGTGCTGGGTCAAAGGAAGAACAAGGTATTTCATACCATCTACTATGCAAGTAAGACTTTAAATGATGCTCAATTGAATTACGCTACTACTGAAAAGGAATTACTTGCTATAGTATTTTCTTTCGATAAATTTCATTCATACCTTGTTCTGTCTAAAGTAACTGTGTATTCAGATCATTCTGCCCTCAAATACTTGTTTGCTAAGAAAGATGCGAAACCTAGGTTAATTAGGTGGATTTTATTATTGCAAGAATTTGATCTTGAGATTCGAGATAAAAAGGGTGTGGAAAATGTAGTTGCTGATCATCTGTCTAGGCTTGAGCATGTTAGAATTAAGGGCAGTGACGATGATATAGATGACTGGTTTCCGGATGAACAATTGCTTGAGATGAAACTTTGTCCATGGTATGCAAATTTCGCTAACTTTCTTGTCACAGGCACACCTCCACCAAACCTATCGTTTCACCAACGAAAGAAATTCTTTTCTGACGTGAAATACTATTTTTGGGAGGAACCGTTTTTGTTTAAAATTGTGCAGATTCCATGATAAGACGGTGTGTTGCGGAGGAAGAGTTTGATCGAATTCTCAACCATTGCCATGATCGGGAGGTAGGTGGTCATTTCGGATCAATAAGGACGGCATCCAAGGTACTTGAAAGTGGCTTTTATTGGCCAACTCTCTTTAAAGATGCTCGTTCTTATGTGCTACATTGTGATAAATGCCAGCGGACAGGTAACATATCTAACCGTCACGAAATACCTTTAAATAATATCATTGAGTGTGAGATTTTTGATGTGTGGGGGATAGACTTTATGGGACCGTTTCCTAGTTCTTTCACGAAAAAATATATTTTGGTGGCAGTGGAGTATGTATCTAAATGGGTGGAGGCAGAGGCTTGGCCACTAATGATGCACAAGTGGTGTTAAAATTTTTGAAGAAACATATTTTTAATCGATTTGGTGCACCACGTGCAATCATAAGTAATGGTGGCACCCATTTTTGCAACAAAATTTTTGATAAACTGTTGGGCAAATATGATGTCACCCAGAAGGTCTCCACTTCATACCATCCCCAAACTAGTGGACAAGTTGAAGTATCCAATCGAGAAATTAAGAGGATTCTAGAAAAGACAGTTAATGTGAATAGAAAGGACTGGTCCATTCGGTTAGATGATGCTTTGTGGGCTTATCGTACTGCTTTTAAAACACCTATAGGCACTACACCATATAGGTTGCTTTTTGGTAAAGCATGTCATCTACCAGTAGAATTAGAGCATAGAGCATATTGGGCGACCAAAGCACTAAACTTTGATTTTGCTCTTGCAGGTGAAAAACGATTGCTGCAATTGAATCAGTTAGATGAGTTTCGAGGAAAAGCTTATGATCTTGCACTATCTTACAAGGAACGCACCAAACGAGCCCATGATAAACACATTATAAGAAGGGAATTCAAAGTGGGTGAAGCGGTGTTGTTATACAATTCTCGCTTACGACTCTTTCCGGGCAAGCTAAAGTCAAGGTGGTCAGGACCATTCACTATAGTCAAGGTGTTCCCATCGGGTGCAGTGGTGTTACATGATGGCAAGGAGGAGACATTTACTGTGAACGCTCAAAGATTGAAGCACTATATCGGTGGCACAATTGAGCCACAAATTGGAGTCACTCGGCTCCATGACAGTCATTGAGGACATGGGTGAAAAGTCGAGCTCTAGACTATAAATTGAGAACTACTTCTACTCCTTATATTTATTTTGATTATATTTTTTTAGTTATTAATCGCATCATTTGCATTTAGGTAGTTGCATGGCATTGCGTTCAAATTTTTTCCCGAACACTTCTCGCTCGGGCGGTCAAAACTGACCGCCCCAGCGGGTACTCTTTTTTTTTAAAAAAAGTCTTTTGCGAAAACTTCTCGCTAGGGCGGGCAAAATATACCGCCCTAGCGAGTCGCGCAGATAAAAAAAATTTTCTCCCCGAAAACTTCTCGCGGTAATTGACCGCCCCAGCGAGTCGCGCAGAAAAAAAAATTTTTCTCCTCGAAAACTTCTCGCTCGGGCGGTCAATTTTGACCGCCCTAGCGAGTCGCGCAGATTAACAAAAATTTTTTTTCGAAAACTTCTCGCTCGGGCAGTCAGTTTTGACCGCCCTAGCGAGTCGCGCAGATTATAAAAACTTTCCTCTTCTCTTTTCTTCCCCACTTCGAAACCCTCACCCCCTTTCCCGATTTTTTGCTCCCAATCTCTCAATCTCACTCAATTCATCTCTTCTCACAAAATTTCAGGTACAATCGTGCACCCTCACCTTCACCAAGTGTCAAGACGCGATTTTTACGGTCAAGAACTCAACTCTCCGGCGAACCCAAGATTTCCGGCCACCGCCGCTCTTTTCCGGCCGCCTCTTCCGTTCCCAACCGACACCAAGTTCCGGAAAACATCTTCCTACTACGGGCTACTTGTGCTCTTCTCCAATTTTCCACAATGGCACCCAAAAGATCTAAGGTAACTCATGGTGCTTCTAGTTCTCGTTCCACTCCATCTATGTTTGTGAATGAAAAAGCTAGGGAGAGATTTGAGCATGCTAGACTCCATAGGAAACCAATCCCTGAGCGTGTATTTAGCTCGTTTATTATCGGTCAATTTGCGGAGTTCCAAGTAGCAGGAAGAGGGTGGACTACCTTTGTGGCACAACCGAATGCAGCAGTGGTTCCGGTTGTGCGTGAATTCTATGCCAATGCTCCGGAGGGGAATGAGCATAAGGCATTTGTGAGGGGACATCTAGTCCCGTATGATTCCGAGACGATCAATGACATGTTGGGTTTACCGGCGGTGGATGATTCGGTGTTTCAGGCGTGGGTGCTTAACCCGGATTATGATTTGATCATTCGCACACTCTGTTATCCGGGCACCACGTGGAAACAACCGGGGACGTATACGGTTTTTCTTGAAAATTTTTTGAAAGTGGACGTGGCATTGTGGTATGCGTTCTTGTCTAAGAGATTGATGCCGGTCGGTCATACGAGTGATGTGCAGCGTGAGTGGGCAGTTGTTCTTTATGCCATCTATACTGAGATGGTGATTGATGTGGGTAGGCTCATTTTCGGACAGCTTAACATGTGTATAAATAGCAACAATTTGGATTTTTACTTCCCGACGATAGTGACTGAGCTGTGTGCCCGAGCGGGGGTGATATTTGCAGATGATGATGAGTGGTTACCGCCGATGAGAGCCATTGATGAGGCTCTTTATAGATCCAAGAGGGAGAAAAGACAGGCTGAGCTGCCCGAGGAGGTATTTTTCGATTATGGGGGAGCAGCTCAACCACCTCCGGCCTTAGGACATGCCCCACCACCTCCGCAGCCACGCCGCTGTGCCATGCGAGATCGCATCGACGAATTGGGCGCTTGGGCCACTTATCAGACTGAGTACCAGGCCGTTAATCAGGCTCACATTCAGAACATCGAATACCTGGTGCAGGGGATCTCAACTCATTTGGGCATCGACACTTCCGGACGTCCACCTACACCCGCATACCCGCCACCCTTCCAGTTTCAGTACCATTATCCTATGCCCCCAGCAGCTGCAGAGGGAGTTCCACCGCCAGAGAATAAGGAGGAGGATGATTTTTTATCAGGGGAGTTTACTGTTTCCCCTTTCTTTTTATTTTGCATATTCTGTCTTTGCATTTACATTCATGAGTTGTTATGTTTTTAGTGTTTGTTTCGTTTTGTGCGATGAGGGCATTGCACAACTCTAGTATGAGGGGGGGTAGGTTGTTAGTATTGCTTGTGTTGAGTTGGTTGTTTTTTAGTACGTTATAGTATTGCATGTTTGGTGTTGTTTATGGTGAGAAGACATAGTTTATGAGCCAATGATGATGTTGAATTGATAGTATACAAAAGTATTGATTGGGTCATCTCATGAATGATACTCTTAATTGTCAAAGCATGAATTTTGGTACAACGTTTGAACTTTTTGAGCACATATGTGTGGGGACTAGAATTTTGTAGGAATCATGGTGAAATCTGAAGGTTTTGTGTGGTTAACTTTAAAGGCATCATTTATGAGTTGATTTAGCATGTAAACCCGTGAAAATAAGTCACTAATTGGGACCTTGAATGAGAACATTTGATTTGCCTTGAACTTTACATATACCCCTTTTTCAATGCACTGAATAAAAATATCATACCCCTAACCAGCTGTAATCCAAGGTTATATATTCTTAGCCTAGGGAGTACATGTGTGAAAATTATGCATCAAAAAAAAAAAAGAAAAAATGGTGGAGATGTAAGGTGAGGGGGAGCCGAAATAAAAGGAATGAAATTCTATTCCTAGGCTAAAAGTTGGAGATATAAGGAGACGAGGAAAGTCTTGACGATTGCACAATGAAAATGATCGGTGTACTCCCGACTTTTAGCCACTTGAGCTTATTTTCCTTCTTTTCGACACCCTTATCTGCACTTAAGAATTGAATAAAGTTCAACTTATGGTTAGTGATAAATGGACACGGGGGTGCATGCTAGTGAGACTTGTCTTGAAGTGTTAATTGAGTGACTCGCATGATTTGATGATTGATCTATTTGAAATACGAATGACTAGACCCATCATGACACACACACACGTTCAAATTAGTGTCGAGATTTATGTGTAGATGAGAATGAGTATTCGTTTGCGATTTGACTTGATTATGATTTGTACGTGGGAAAGTTCGCTGAGGCATGAGCATAACAGTTGTTAACTCACCATGGACATTTACTTGTGTTGGTTATTTCTTGTTTGAGTATTTTGTGGTTGTTGTGTTTGTTTAGAATCTCGTGTTTTAACATATTTTGCTCGAGGGCGAGCAAAAGGTTAGTATGAGGGGGTTGATTGGACTCGTTTTTACGTGTTTTTAGTGTTGGTTTTGAGTCGCGTTCATGCATCATATTAGTTTGTTTTAGTTGAATTTTGCATTTTTTTAGCATTATTTAGCATTTGACTGATCTCGTGTATTCTATGGTTATTTTGTAGGAATTGAACCAAAAAGTGGGAGAAACTTTGGCATAATATCGAAGAGGTCTCGCTCGGGCGGTCACGAGCATTGTGGTCTGGCCGATGATTATTTTGCGCAAGTGTCTCGCTAGGGCGGTCAAAAGTGACCGCCCCAGCGAAACCAGGGACATACTCGAGGAAGCTTATTCGAGGACCTCTCGCTAGGGCGGTCAAAATATACCGCCCTAGCGAGAAGCGAGATTGAGAAAGATTTGTTTCCAAATTTCTAGGGACTCTATCCTACACAAAAACCTAACACACGAGATCAGCAGCCGTTTTTCATCTTTTATCAGACTTTTCATCATTTTTCTTGGAGAGGAGGCTAGGAGAAAAGGAGATTTCGAAGACCTTGAGATTTCCACGCGTCGTAGCCGTCATCCATCGTCATCTTTAGTATTTTTATTATTCAGTATTTTATTTCTTACATTGATTGTGGTTTTTATCATGAATTTCAGTAGCTAAAACTCTAGATTTGTTGGGATTTGAGGGGATCCTACCCAGTACTCGGTGTTTAACATTATTTCTCGACGTTTTTATTAGTGATTTGTTAATGCTATTGTTCGTTCTTGTTTCAATCGAAGCCTAGCTAACTTCCTTTGATTATTTCATGTTGTTGATGATTTCGATAGAATAATTAACAATAGAATCAAATAGTATAAACCACGGATTTACAATTTTAGTAGATATACGGAATTGGATACGTGTCGATAGTGATAGTTCACCCGAATGAAAGCTAGTGGATTCCATAGAATGTAATGCAATCTTGAACTGTTAAATATTTGAGGACACTTGAGTACTGCATGTTTTTTTATTAGTATTAATATAGCTCGACATAGTATATTAATTAGTCTAGGGAATTCCGTCGAATGCACGAGTAAAAGTCGAGTGTAGTTATTTAAACACGAGTGGTAGGTGAACTGCTAATTCCCAACAAATTCATTTCTCAATTGATTTAATCCAAATTAATCATTGCTTTCTTGAATACGTTTTCTTTGCATTTTAATTATTTTAGTTGTTTAATTTACATTAGATTAATCATCAACTCATTTTATCGTTGCTAAAGAAATTGTACTTGAAAATAAAAATAGTGTAACACAGTCCTTGTGAAACGATACTCGTATTCACTTATGTTTATTATAACTTGACTATCATGCACTTGCGATATTTAAATCGAGCTTTCATTTATAAAATAAATTTTGGGACTATTCACTGTGCAAGTTTTGCTCGATCAGTCCATTTCTGATTGCATGGCTTCAAGCCATTTGGTTGAATCAGTATCAGATATTGCTTCTTTGAAATTCATTGGATCACATCCAACACAATGCCCATCGTGGATTTGTTCATGAAGAAGCGTATGTCTTGCAGGTGGTCTAATAACCCTATCAAACCTCCTAGGAGCTTGTACTTCAACTACTGGTTCTTGGGAAATGGGTTAAAGTTCTACAGTTGAGGGAGTATCTTGAATTTCTTCAAGTTCTGTCATCTTGCATTTTATATCTAATAGAAATTCCTTTTCCAAAAAGTGGCATTTCTTGAAACAAACACTTTTGCTTCATTGGGACGATAGAAATAATACCCAACAAAATTCTTTGGATATCGTACAAAGTAGCACAAAGTGGATCTACTATCCAATTTGTCTCCCACTGTCTGCTTCACGTAAGAAGGACATCCCCATATTCTCTTGTAAGAATATTTGGGAGTTTTTCCCAACCATATCTCATATGGTGTTTTATCCACTGCTTTAGTATGGACATTATTCAACAACAGTGCCACAGTTTCAAGCGCAAAACCCCAAAAAGATGTAGGCAATTCAATAAATCCCATCATAGATCGAACCATGTCCAACAAGGTTTGATTGCGACGTTCAGAAACACCATTCAATTGTGGTGTTGCTGGTGGAGTCCACTGTGAGAGAATCACATTCTCTTTTAGATAACCAAAAAATTCAGCACTCAAATATTCTCCACTTCAATCAGATCGAAATGCCTTAATACTTCTTTCTAGCTGGTTTTCCTACTTCAGATCTGAATTCTTTGAACCTTTCAAATGCTTCAGATTTGTGTTTTAACAAATAAACACACCCATACCTCGAATGGTCATCGGTAAAGGTAAAGAAGTAGGATTGCCCATATTTTGTGCTAACACTTAACGGGCCACAAACGTCTATGTGGATCAAATCTAGTAGACCATGCACACGTTTCACTTTTCCATCGAATGGAGTCTTTGTCTTTTTTTCTTTTAGACAGGATTTACAAGTAAGTAGAGAATTTATGTCTGACAAGTCAAACATGCCTTCTCCCACTAGTTTGTGCATCCTTCTTTGAGAAATGTGACATTATCTAGCGTGCCATATTTGTGTGGGATTTGGATCATCTAACTTTCTTTTATTGTTGAAATCATGTTTACTTGGACATTCACTTATCATTTCCAGAACATTTCTGGCGCATACAATTTCTTATGTCCGGACTTGTGAAATATGTTCTGATTTATCGGGCTTTGTAGTCCTTTTAAATGTCCTTCAGAGTTTGCCTCTTATTGGGATTGCTTTTCTTGTGAGGGGCAGAATATTTCTTTCCCTTATCTTCTGGGTCATTTTTCGTCTGACGAGAGGCCCATTAGAAAAACAACAATTCCCTGTTTTATGGTGATCTCATAAGTTATGAGTGTATTGACTAGCTCTTCAAGGCTATCATATATCTTATTCAATTCACCATAACCCCGTCAAATGAGGAAGAGAAAGACAAAAAATTGATGTTATCTAGTAACTCGTTAGGAATCACATATTCGAGGCCCACCACATTCTTAGTAAGCCCAGTCATACGTACACTACGCTCATGGGCCAAAGCCTCATCTTGCATATGTGTAGTCACGAGCTCCTTGAAAGTGGTGTGCATCATCGTACGAGTTTCATGCACCATGCAACTCTTGCACATGCATTCGAATGTCAGCAGCATTCAACATTTCCTCAAACTGTCCAACAGTTCATTCGACATAGAAGCGAGCATGTTACACTTTAGCTTGCATACTATGGTCCTACCATCTTGCATGCTTTGTCAGTTCACAAGACTGACATTAGTGTGTATGCTATTTTCTCTGAATTCAGAACAATTTTCCCAACTTGTCTTGAAAATTAGATTCAATTAGCTTGTTAATAATAAAAATTGATTACGTGACGAAGTCGAAAATATACTGATACAGAAACAGAATAATGGTTGCTAATTATTTTAAAATAATTTTAAGATATAAAATATGGATTTTATTTTATAAATCTCTCTCCCATTTTTTGATATTTTCACCACTCTCTGATGAAAAAAGAAAATCATATTTCCTTAGTGGGCACGTAGAGTCCAATTAACCAATTATAATCCCGAATAATATCAGCCAATTATAATTTCTAAAAGGTAGAATCCAATTGCATCCCTATGCAACCTCCGCGTGTTTTGCCTCACGTTTAATAAGGACCCAATAATATTACGTTGTTTATTTTCGCGTGTCAAACTGACCCATCAATATTGAATTGTAGCAGACAGTCGCCATGAGTTCTCCCAATAATATGAGCCGAAGTCATGGGAGTTCCACTCAATTCACATCATATGTCCGGTGGAAGTCACAGCTTTCCGACGTAGAGGCCTCCCCAATAATATAAGCCAGACAGTGTCCGCGGGTAGCGATCAACATGCAACCACGGTTGATGGAAGGCAAGCAAAAATTAAACTCTTTTAATTTTACTTTTTAGGTTTGATATAAATTTTGAATTTTATTCAAAATGAGAGATTTTAATTTTTAAAATGGCCTCATCATTTTAATTTTAAAAATCGTGTGCAACGAGTTTGTATGTTTGTCGGATTCATGCAACTATATTATTTAATAATATACATACATGCATACTACTATATATCGCATATATCATAATATGACATTCAACAATAAATAAGGATTATCGATTGCCAACACTAGATATTAGATCCATGTGAGCCAAACATGGATCCAGGTCCAAAACCTAGGTGAATGCAGGGATGCAAATGCCACTATTACAAGAGCTTCCAATATTTTACATGTCTTCATCTTGTTCATCGGTCCCACCATCTTCCAGTCTTGATCTCCCACTATTTTTAATAATAACATTTAAATAGCCATGTCACATAAGGGGATACATCTCATGGGGGTGGGAACGGGCCATAAACCAGGCCCATTTTAATAATATCAAATATTATAAAAATGAATAAAAACAGTAAAATATCTTAACATACACCTAACACATTGGTTAAGGTTCTTGATCATCCTTCATGTATTTAATATCAAATATTAACATCAATTTAATTAAACAATTTAATTAATTGATAAATCATATATCTAATAATTTATCACTAACCACCACAATTATTAAAGAATTTAATAAATTAAATAATCACTTTTATTTAATTTCAAATTAATTCAATAATAATTGATTTCTTGTAAAAAATCATTTTTACCATAAATAATTAAAATCATATTCTAATTATTTATTTTACAAGAAAATTATCAATTTTCCAAAAAATTAATTTCCAAAAGAAAAATTGAACCAATTTTCAAAAATATCAATTTTACCCAAAAGTTTGAAAAATAAAAAAATTGCAGCTTAGACCCAAACAATTCAAGCCCATCATCTAGCACGAATCCCGAGACGTTCTCGAGCAGCCGCCCGCGCTTCCCGCCCGCTGCCCGAATGTTTCGGGCAGTGGCAGCGCTCCTGTGCTCGCAGCGCCGCGCGCCGCACATGGCGGCGCACAGCGTGCGGAGGCGCCGCACGGCGCGCGCACGCTGCACGTCTCTGCACGCTGCGCGCGGTCTGCCCGGAACAGTTCAGGGCAGATCCGAAAAATTAAATTTTTTTTATTTTTTGTTCTAGAAAAATAAACCCTTTTTATGCTGCATCAGTTTTCTGAAAATTTTTCTTGTGTGGTTAGAAATAATTATTCAATATAATTTAAAATCATACGATTTAGAAAGCCTGGCTCTGATACCACTATTGGATCTCGGTTTTCTACACGCCCAAACGCAGCGAAAGTTTTAAATTTTTTTTTTTATTTTGACAATCAAAATATGATTTGCTTTGGACGCTCGTATATTTTAACATAAACATTCATAGGGTGATAGAATTTATAACTTTGGTGAATAAGTCAATTGGCTCCAACTATTCCGGGTTAGCGGAGATAGCTCTTGATTAATCTCTACGAACTTTCTTCAAGGAACTCCTTCTTTATTCTTCTAATCAGGTCCACGACTAGATGATTTATTCATCTTTCAATTTGCACTAGAAAATTGGAAAATATTTTGCGTAGAGATAGAACACAAAGAAAAATCGACCCAATCCCTATCAAATAAGGTGGCCGAAACTTCTTTGCGAAAGAAAAAAAATATCGAGAGCAGCAATTCCAATTGGGAAGAAGCCGAAAGTCCCTTTTTAAAAGCCTTTTGGATGCCATTCACGTAAATAAGGATGAAATCCTTATTAATATTTCTAATTGTAATTTCCTTAATTAATAATATTAATTAAGTTAACAAATTTCAATAAAAATATTACTCACGAGAATGGCAAGTCATGGAGGCTAGGGTTTAGTTCATCAACCATTATTTATAATTAAGTGATGACCTAATTATCATAAAATAATACATGGACTTTTTAATTAACATTAATGGGCTTGATTAATTAATTGGACTAGTACAACTAGTTTAATTAATTAATCAAGGTCCATTAAACTTTAATTATTTAGTATGTTGGACTTGTACTCCTACAAGCCCATTAAACATACTTCTCACTATATTTAATTTAATATTTAATAAACTCAACCTTTGAGCTTTATTAAATACATTATAAATTCAACATTTTCATTTAATATTTAAATTATAAATTCAATTCTTTGAATTTTATCACCTCCAAAATTTAATATTTAATAAATCCAACTTTTGAGTTTAATAAATTAAATTATCAAATTTTATAAATTCAACTCCTTGAACTTATTCTCTCCAAATTTCATAAATTCAACGTCTTGAATTTACTATCTCATAAATTCAACTCCTTGAATTTATTTTCTCAAAATTTAATTATCATAAATTCAACTCATTGAATTTACTATATCATAATATAAATTCAACTCCTTGAATTTATTCTCTCCACGGGAATAAACGATCCAGTGCTTGTGTGACCCTCAATGGTTCAGGGATACAGCTAGCCGTGGATTCACAACTCTTTGTGATTCAGGACATAATCCTTTATTCGGGATTACCCTAGTTAGCCTCATTCTTTACATCAACACCTTGATCAAGAATGTCAGAACTCATTTCTGATTACATCCATCGGATCATGGTAAGAGCGTCTAGTAGCATTGCCCCATGATCCCCTAGGCATCACTGATAGTGCCTGCAAGAACGAGTCGATTATGATTAACGTACAGTACGGTCCTTTCATCTCATATATCCCGATCGAATCTGCAACCATTGGTTCATCGATAGTTTTATATTAATTCGATAACTATGTGATAACTATAATAGTGGCATCGTGTGTACTATTTGAGAACTCTTTCTCTAACGTACATCTCATGCTCTGGCAAGAGATTCCATGCACTATTATTTCATTAGATCACATAGCATATCCACACCCGTAGGTGAGCGGTGAATCCCCGACTACAATACACTGGCTCCTATATGTGTCGCAACTGTACCCAACCTCGCCACCTGATGACTCTCATGGAGCCGGTAAACGAGTCAAAGCACAGCCTTAGCATATAGAGCCTCAGTGTTGTCCCAGGTCGTAAGGAGTAATGGTGTATAATCATAACCACGAACTTATCCTCTCGATGAATGATAACTACTTGAAAAGTCCGAGGGAGGGTTGTTCGATATAATCATCATATGACTACCCATCTGCATGTTTGGACATCTCTATGCCCTTACCAAGAAACGCAGTACACAACATCACATATGCTAGTCTCGAGCTCAAGCGACATTTATCCATGTTTTAGGCGGCTGAATCGACTAGGAACGAATTTAGATTATACAGTGTTTACAAATGAGTTTCAACATCGAATTACGATTCATTTGTATTAAAGCATAATCAAGGACTTTATCTATGCTGATTGCATGGGTATACAGATAAAGTATCACGAAACTATTAAAAGTTAAATTATATTAAAATAAATATTGTTTATTTTACTTGAGTCAATAAATTCCCTAACCAACCATTGGCTTGCAGGGCATCTACTTTAAAAATATCTTTGTCTGAAAATATTATATCATTTGAACATAATCAACTTTAATTACTCTAGTTTATTTTATATATTGTATTTGTCTCTAATGACTTATTAATAATCCATTTCATTTTCCCACGAGTATATTTGAAAATCCTCTATTATCTAGATTTTATTATTTGAAAAAATTCAGTAAAATTATATTTGAAAAAATTCAGAACACCCTTCTAACATGTAATAAATTTTATCATAGAAATTCTTCTATATTGAATATATATCCCACGATAATTAACACTATAAATTTATATGAAATAGAAAATGCTACTTCACCAAGAAATCAACCTAAAATAGCTGCAAACAGCGAAGGCATCTCAACCTTGATGCAATTTCATGGGGCAAAACTGCATTTTCATTAAAGTTAAATAGGGCTTTATTCGCATGCATCACTAAAACAATATCAACATTCATCAATATCTGGAACGTAGAGGATTTTCTAATATACCATTGGTAAAATGAAATGACTTACGGGTAAATCAGTACTAGAGATAAACACGTACGCTATATAAAATAAATTAGAACAATTAAAGTTGATTATGTTCAAATGATGTAATTTTTCATACAAAGTTATCAATATGATAAATCATTTGTACTTTGCTGGACGTAAATTTTTGTTCAACATATCTAAAACTTGCTTGACAAAAATCCAAATGATATGAATATTAACCGATAATCTAGAAATAGTTCAGCATTTATACCTCGGACATTAATACAAGGTTGGCGCATGGAATTAAGATCAATTCTCAAAGGGACACAATATCCAGAGAGAAGAGCTCTGTCACCCTAAAATGATATGTACCCTTGTTTCATTGGCAGTTTCTTTCAAGCAGGCTATCACCTCCAAGAAATAAATCCACCAGATTTACAAAGAAATAGAGTGCATTGAATTAGGATCAATTCTCAAATGAACCACTATTTTCAAGGAGAAAATCTCACTAGCTCCAACACACGCCTATCAACTAACGGATGATATGTGAAGTATATATTTTGACCATTCCAAAACATAAGCACAAGTTCTTAATATATATAGCAGCAATGTATCAACGAAAATTTTGTCATACATGTGAGTTTCACGATTTTCAAGGCAATTTGTGAAACGTCCACTACTCGTTTTTCAAAGAAAGATTTTTTGCTTTAAAATTTCAAAGTGAAGCGAAAATTGAAGCCGACCAAAAAGAGAGTAATTCAAAGCATAAAGACGTAAAACGTCACCCAACCTAAACTAACATTATTTCAAAAATTAAACTTATCTCTATCATCATCTCAAAAACCTCTCAAAAGCATCATAATGTCATAAAATCTTTAACATAAACTTAAATCATAAACATAGATTTATTTGCGAAAAACTAGCGACGATCCTCAGGTTGTGTGCACCTTCAGTCCAGCAAGATCGACCATCTAGACCTCCATTATTATAAATCTCATGCTCACTTGCATCGATCACACCTAGTGAGTCTATTGACTCAGCAAACCTTAATCACGATAACATGCAATACATATACATTCACAAGCAACAGTGAAAATAGTTTTACTTAAAATACCTTTTCATGAACATAAACTTTAACATTTTCCTTTCAACATATCATATCATATTTCATGTCAACATATACGTATATGTTTCCCTTTTTATAGAATTCAAATCCTCAATTGTGACTTTCTTATTAGCTGTAGGTCGATGGATCCATCTACGTATTACCACGGTACCAAGCGGCGGGGACATCAGCGACACTCTCACTCGTCAATTGAGCCTTGGCCTTACATATCATCATATCATTGTATCATCGTATTAGTCACAATCAATTCACCTCTTTCAACTTTTCATATTTCCATCACTTATAAAAATACATGAACATATAAACCATTTTTCTTTTAAACCAAACATGCAACATATCTTTTAACATTAACGTTTCATCATAAAACCCATAAATATTTAAAATAAACGTTTTAGAATTTATTAAAGCATCCAGGGCATTGCCAGGACAGTTCCGTTTCTTTTCTTTGGGTTGTTCAGAATGAGTGAGAACGGGGAGGTGGAGAAGATCAGCCAGTTACCGACGATGTTCTTGTGGCCATAAACTATAGATTGACATGGCGAGAAACCAGTGACGGAGCCATGAATATGGCTCAGCATGGGCTGAAATTTTAAACTCTAAAATCTTTTAATATTTTAAATTGATCTACCCGGACTAATATAATGTTAATCCAAAATTATACAAAATTTACATATAATTTTTTTAAAAAAAATTTGGGCTACCCGGGCTAAAAACCCGGGTATCTATATACGTAGCTTCGCCTGTGCGAGAAGCTATCACCACCAGCATCCTATCTACTCATGGCACCACCTGTATACTTACATCACTTGGCTCTCCTCAGCACTCGACATCCCTCTGAACAATCAAAAGACAAATATTTTGGACAATTACACGAAAAAGAATTTCCCAACCACATGAAGGAGACTTATGATTTCTTGGCTTCAAACAAAGACTCTCGTTTTTTGGAAGAATTCAAATTTCATTCACCCTATCTGAAGGGAGGCAATATTAAGACGTGGCTGCCATTGTTGCTGGAAAAGGAAGTAGAAAGCATTGACATACGCATAATTTATTAAAACAAAGCTATGCCTGGCTATTACAATTTTCCCCGTAGGACTTTGATTAAGAGCAAAGGTGGCGACTTAGGTTTGTTTTCGAGCCTCAAGTAACTCAGAAAATTGTCTCTATACTCTCTTCATGTAGATGATCGAGATGTTGGGTTTTTCATTTCGAATTGTACTGTTTTCGAACACTTGTCCATCGTGGATTCTCACAGGTTGAAAAAAGTGTCGTTGGTTGGACATTCGAAGTTGAAGAGCTTGGAAGTTTGTACCTCGGAATCCAAGTGCAGGCAACCTTGCCGCAAACTCCATCTGACTGCGTGTGTTTACAAACATAGAAGTAGGAGCTAACAGAAGCTATTGGAATCAATGGATCTCAGCAGCATTTGTCTGAATATGTTCTATACCATAAGAGATATCAGCTTGGAGGGGGAAGATGTGTTTAACTAGGATCATGGTTTGGTAAACAATGAAGAAATTTTGGCTCGCCGGACGAGCTACGCTCCAGCAAACTAGTCTTCTAGCGCGCACATCAACACCCAAATAACATCCAGTACTCAAACTAAACTATAATACCAACTCTTGTTTTAACCAACGATGATTAGCAAAACAACTCAAGCGATTACAGAAGATCCATATTCATAGACCAGAAAAAAAATACAAGCTAATTATTGACAGAATTCATTCGATTAATTTCTACAAGTATACATAGCAGATTCAAAACCTCTTAATCGCAAGGAATTTGTGCCGTGATCATTAATGAAATGATTGTAAGAAGCATCTGAAAGTTTCGTGGAGACACGCAGAGTTCACAGGAATCCAAGGGCAGGAAACATTGCCACAAATTCCATCTGCCTGCGTGTGTTTACAAACACGGAAATAGGAGCTAACAGATGCTGTTGGAATCGATGGATCTCAGCAGCATTTGTCTGAATATGTTCTATGCCATCAGAGATCTCAGCTTGGAGGGGGAAGATGAGTTTAACTGGGATCATGGTTTGGCAAACAGTGAAAATAATTTGGCTCGCCGGACTAGCTACGTTTTGGCGAACCAATCTGCTCGCACACACATCAACATCCAAATAACATCCAATACTAAAACTAAACTATACTACCAACTCTTGTTTTAACCAACGATGATTAGCAAAACAGCTCAAGCGATTACAGAATATCGATATTCATGGTTCAGAAAAAAATACAAGATAATTATTGACAGAATTCATTCGATTAATTTCTACAAGTATACATAGTAGATTTAAAACCTCCTAATCGCAAGGAATTTTGCGTCGTAATCATGAATGAATTGATTGTAAGAAGCATCTGATACTTTCGTGGAGACATGCAAAGTTTCTCGGAATCCAAGTGCAGGCAACCTTGCCGCAAACTCCATCTGCCAGCGTGTGTTTACAAACAAAGAGCTAACATAAGCTGTTGGAATCGATGGATCTCAACAGCATTTGTCTGGAACTTTTCTATGACATCAGAGATCTCATCTTGGAGGGGGAAGATGCGTTTAACTTGGAAAATGATTTGGAAAACAATGAAAAAATTTTGGCTCGCCGGACGAGCTACGCCTCGGTGACCCAGTCTGCTCGCGTACACATCAACATCAAAATAACATCCAGTACTCAAACTAAACTATAATACCAACTCTTGTTTTAACCAATGATGATTAGCAAAACATCTCAAGCGATTACAGAAGATCGATATTCATGGACCAGGAAAAAAATACAAGATAATTATTTACAGAATTCATTCGATTAGTTTATACAAGTATACATAGCAGATTTAAAACCTCCTAATCGCAAGGAATTTTGCGCCGTGATCTTGAATGAATTGATAGCAAGAAGCATCTGATACTTTCGTGGAGACATGCAGAGTTCCCCGGAATCCAA
This sequence comes from Primulina eburnea, assembly GCF_022965805.1. Classification (NCBI taxonomy): domain Eukaryota; kingdom Viridiplantae; phylum Streptophyta; class Magnoliopsida; order Lamiales; family Gesneriaceae; genus Primulina; species Primulina eburnea. The sequence goes on along the minus strand of NC_133112.1, from coordinate 14,492,707 downwards.
GGGCAGGAAACCTTGCTGCAAACTCCATCTGCCTACGTGGGTTTACAAACACAGAAGTAGGAGCTAACAGAAGCTGTTGGATTCGAGGGATCTCAGCAGCATTTGACTGCATCTGTTCTATGCCATCAGAGATCTCATCTTGGAGGGGGGAGAAACGTTTAACTGGGAACATGGTTTGGAAAA